>NC_133666.1:185915840-186103674 GCF_037893015.1 Macrotis lagotis
AGTATCCCCTTTAATATAATTTCACTAGAAAAAGAAATAATAGTCTTGAATTGAACAAGCAACAGAATGTTGGGCCAGAAACTTTTTACACAAGACATTTTAGACAGAGACCTATTAAATAGAATTGTTTACCTGTCAGAGTGGCTAGGTGGAACAGTAAATAGAGTGCTGGGCCTGAAGTCAGGAAAATTCATCTTCCTGTGTTCAAATCTGGCCTCAGGCACTTATAAACCATGTGACCAAAGTCACTTAATTCTGTTTACTTTAGTTTTTTTTTTTATCTGTAAAATGAGCTAGAGAAGAAAATGGCTAATCCCTCCAGTATCTTTGCCAAGAAAACCCCAAATGGGGTCACAAAGAGTCAGACATAATTAAAAGAACTGAAGTATATCAATATTTATTTGTCACCTCAATTTATTCATATTTAAATCTCATGAAAGTAATTTTTAGTAGCCTGACTCATTCACTAAAGGAAATTTAACAAATCACCATTCTAAAGTGTCTTCCCCCAGCCTTCAAAAAGATATTTTTCAATAAGCTTCTGAAAGGGTCCTGCTCATTTTCTTTTTGGAATCTTTCTGTTGTTGAGTTTGTTGGATTTAGACATATACAGGAGATGAGAAGGGGAAGAATCAGGTGGATAAGTTTCAGGAGATACTTGGAACTCAATGACAATATAATTTGGAATTATCTTTAAATGGAAGATCACATAGACATTAGTTGAAAATATCATTGTAAGTGGATGCAGGAAAAGGAAATTTTGCCCTGGAGTCAGGAGGTTCTGAGTCTAAATTTGACTCAGATTCTTACTAGCTGTGTGAGGCTGGGCAAGACACTTAACTCCAATTGCCTGTAAAACACACACACACACACACACACACACACACACACACACACACACACACACACATACACACACATATACACACCAAAAGAAAAAAAAGAAGAAAATAGTAAATAATCCAGAGAGTGTTGTAAATTTAGATGTAAGTAGATACAGTGATGCACTGCAGCCAGCTCAGACAGGCTCTCAGGAAGTAAGTGTTAAATTTTCAGTGTGAACATTTATACCTCAGAAATGAGCAAATGTTATAAATTGGGGTGATTTATTGTTTGGTTAATTGCCTAGACTCAAGAAAGTGATGGAGGAAATGTTAATCATGCAAACTAAATTTAAAAGTACATCTTGCAAACATGTTTTTCCCCCCAGAGAGCTGGTTGTTAAACATTTACGAACACACCTCTGGTCATAG
Organism: Macrotis lagotis; assembly: GCF_037893015.1. NCBI lineage: Eukaryota > Metazoa > Chordata > Mammalia > Peramelemorphia > Peramelidae > Macrotis > Macrotis lagotis. The sequence goes on from NC_133666.1 coordinate 185,917,094, forward strand.
AGATTGAAGAATGAAAAATAAGTAGATTGTACACCTGATTGAACAAAGATTGAATTTATTGACAAGTTTTGTCCCACTTTAGAAGGTATACTTTATTCCTTATTCATCCTGACATGTGCATGTGGTTTCCTAAGATGTGCCTGTGCCTTTGGAAAGCTTTTGTCACCTACTAATTACTTTTATCCACTCTAATGATGAGAGGTGTTAGCAACACTATTAGGTTTTCTCAATAGGTCTGTTATGAGCACTTCACTAGAAACGAATTTCTAGGTTCAATTGACTCCCCTTTCCAGTCAGCAGTTCTTAGAACCTTTTAGCAAACAGCCAGTAAAATTCTAAGTCAGGCTACATCTCACTCAGTGAAACAGATATGGCTTCTCTATTAACAAAGAATGAGGGAAGAGTACTCAATGAATAGCATTTTATTTAATCAAGTTGGATAAAAGGTGTTACACTTTGGGGAATAAAACTTTAGGAGAACTACATCATCTTAATCAAACTTCTCCAGCTAAACTTTTGATTCCACTTTATTTCTCTATTCACAATAATAGTCTCTACTTTTTCCAGTACATCACAAAAAAAATACTACTTAATTACAAAATGGAAGTTATGCCTTCAATGTGTTAGCTCTGTCCTTGCCACTAACCTGAAGAGAGAAAGGAGATTTTGAAGTGTGGAATAAATGAAAGCTTAACACTGAAAGGGTTTTTTGTTATCTATCCTATACACAATAAAGGCAGAAATTTAGAGTGAAGAATTAAGTTAGAAAACCAAGCCTCACCTATTTTTGTTGTTCTTATTTTCCTCTAATTTCATTTAAAGGGGAGACCGGAGGAACTTGGGAGTATGGAAAAATCTTATAAGGGGAAATATCCATGAAGCTCCTGTACAAAGTTAGTATCATGCCCTCTCTTCATGGGTTTGAGGATACAGAAATATTAAAAGGAATGTGAAATTTCTAACACTAAGTCAGATAGTTTTCTGGGATAATGGACTATGATTCAGACCCAGGAATATTAGGTTCAAAAGTTCATTAAATGTCCATAGGCCCTATCTAGCAAATCATTTGTTTTGTGTTCTAAACAAACTTGGCTCCTAGATTCAAGACTCTAATAGAGAAAAAAATGCACTCAGCATAGAAAATAGGCAGGTTTTTGCCCAGTTGTAATGAGTTCTTGCCTTCACTGAAAGAACTAAAAGACTAAAACTAAATGATTATAATTAAAGATACTAAAAGCCCCCAAAATTTAATGTGTTTTTGAAGCACTTAAATTTTCAGATTCCATTTTTAAAAATGTTGGCAAAGTCCACTACTCCTCTTATGTAGAATATGCATTCTTTTATCACAACATTCCTGCTGAAACCAGAAACTCCAGGGAAACTTTACAATCTTATATGCAGTGAGAGTCTAACAGCCACTACAGAGACCAACCATGCGATCATGACCCACAAAGCACATCATAAAGGCTATTAGGTAGTAGGCCCCATAGGAGCAGCATGATGACATCAACAGAAGACATTGGACCAACAACCCTAGAATTCCCTACATATTCATCCTTCCACATCAAATATTCCCTAAGTGTGCCCACTCTTCCCACTGATGGTGGGTATATTTATTGGAGAGTAGATCCAAGGTTTACATGGGGAATGTTCTGGTGCCAATTTTCACTATGGTAGTTCATGCCATACCTTTGCTTTGAACTTATTACTGTATTTCCCTGTGTATAAGATGCACCCTTTTCTGAAAAATTTGGTGTCTAAAAAATGGAAGCGTTTTAGATAGTAGTAGATTTTTTTACTTGCATTTCCCATTTTTTCTCACTTGCTGTTTTTGTGCTCATTGTTTTGCATTTGTTACCACTACATTAGGTTATGTTTTGCCACATTCTGCCCAGAAAAGGCTCAGAAAAGATTTTCAAACAGTCCCAGGATTTCAAGATTGATATCGTTGTCACATCATTTAAGAAGAGCAGCATTTCGAATGCCATAATAGGAATGAAGACAGGGATTCGGCCTCAAACACAGATGAGGACAAGCTAATAGACGGGAGTTTTGACAGTGATGAGGAGTTGTATGAATTTTATGATGAATAAAACTTGAGTTCAATAACTTTATGTAATACATTTTTTTTCAAATTTTGGGCCTCAAAATTAATTATATGGAAGCATCATAGACATGGGGAAATAGAGTGTGTCCCCTGTCTGACTGATAAAAGTAAACAGATCACTGTGGGGCTTATGTGCTAGGTAGTAAGTGTAGCTAAATTCACCAAGTCCATCGAATCTGGAATAGATTTCCTACGATCCCCTGTGTGCAAAGGAGGAGAGCAGGGGAGAAAAACGGTTGCTTTCCAAACTTCAAAATTCCTTACACCATTCAAATGCTGTGACTTCTCTTCTTTTCTCAGGTCACTGTTTTCAAACCATAGCCACTCACCCCAAAGCTGCCGCCATGGTTGCCTCATGGGGGTTGAAAGGAAGACAACAAAATGTTCTCATCTGGCTCTTTGGTCAGGCCAGCCGACAATCTCGTCCAGTCATTCCGGCCCCGGACCTCCTAATGCAAACTGACTCTCCCTCCAGTAGCAGTCAGGAAGGCCTCCAGATTTGTCAATCTGCCTCTCCCACATTGGAGAGCCAGGTGAAGGTGTCAATTCTTGCGCCACTTTGTCCTCTCAGAGTGATAGCGACCAAGCTGAAGTCAGCAAACCGAAGCAGAGAAAATGCATCTGCAGGTAATTAGTAACAATCAGGGCTGCCCTGAAACTGCTGACTACAGCAGTAATGAGCTGGGCACATGTCATTGGCTTGCAAATGGAGAGCTCGCTTATGAACCGTGGCAGCGAGCAGTAAGAGCGGGGATTTTTTTAACTTAATATTTAATGTGGCATAAAAACGATGGAGAGAAATCGAGTTGTTCTCTAATCAGATGTTTAGTCGCCAGTCCATAACACAAGGGAGTCAGTGAATGAAGCGGTACTGAGCACTGTCATCGACATTCTCTTTCAGCATCATTTAGCCCGATTTCCTTCCTCTTTTTAAAGAGAAAAGAGTGGGAAAGAACCCAGGGTTGAGACTGCAGTGCTCCAGTTCCCACAAACCATATCATTATAGTCCTAACCTCCACCACCACCACCCCCCAAGGCAATCGGGGAGAGGGAGCTTTGCTCAGACTCTCCCCATATTCCCTCAATTGCAATGTGAAGCTTTGACATTATATTCCTGCAAGTTGTGATGAGCCCCAGATCACAATTGGGGGAAATGAAAAATGGGGATTGTAATTCACCCAGCCCCTTTACTACCAGACTGCTTTGCATTAAATTGTTTTATGACATGACTTAAAGACTGAAGAATCACAATATGAACTCGACTTAGGTCAATTTGTGGATGAAAGCCCAACATGGTCCAAGACTTTCTCGTAAAACCTGCTGAAGCTTGAACTGCAGATCCCAGGCTATCTAAAGAGCTAGATTAGTTTTCTTGGTCACAATGAAATGCATTTCTCAAACTCTTGGGACAATATTTCTAGATCTTCATCTATGATATGGTGCTTTTCAGCCCCAAAGTGAGACCTAGAATGAGCTTAGAAAATTCATGAATTATTGTACTTTAAGGAGGATTGGGGTCCAATGAGTAAAAGTGATTGAAGAACCATGCTTTTGTGTGTGTGTGTGATTTAGTTAAACATTAGTCTTTTAATAAGAAATCTGTTTTATGAACTTTTTTCAATAAGCACTTGAGAATAATAGAAAGAGAGCTATATTAACAGAGCATATGGGTTTGAACCCCAGTTTTGATACACACCACTCCTTGTATGATTTTGAACATGTCCCTTAAATCCTCTAGGCCTTACCTTGTTCATCTGTAAAATGATAGACTGCATGACCTCAGTGATTCCTTCCATCTCTCAAATATTTAGTCTTTCAGAGAACTATGTACTACAAGGACTTATATCCTCTGAAGAAAATATCTAATAAACAGCTTAGCCAATTATCATACATACCTTTGGGAGAAATTACTGTTCCAAATGACATGTTCTAACAAAACCATCCAGATGACATGGAAAATGACAATATGGCAGCTTACATTTGGACAACTTGCTTTATAGTTTATAAAAGACTCTTAGTATGTGCTTAATAGATGCTTGTTAATTAATTGATTGATTTGAATTTTTAACAATGAGTGAAAGCAGTATATTTCCAGGATGGAGCTGAGCTGGGTAAACTAGGAACCACATCTTCCTGTGACTTCAGGTTAGAATGAGTTTCCCAAGGCTGTCATCTAAACTAAACCTACATTCCAGGAAGATTCCAGGAAATATTATATGCCTTTATAATGTGGAAGGAAAGGTTAGCCAACAGTGAATTTTTGGTAAAAATTTAATAAGGATAACTATGAAGTCTGACAGCTGAATTTAAAAAACTCAGTTTCACAAGTACAATATAAAGAGGTTAATCTAAAAGGAAAAAAGAAAACTGGAAAGGCTGAGTATATCACCAGATCAATCTAAGTCATGGTAGCCAAGAAATTTCTTGTGGTCTTAAGCTGCATTAAAAGAAAGATAATGTCCAGGGCTAAGGAAGAAGGTGGTATAGTAGCATGGAAAAAAAAAACTTTGGCCATGGAGTCAGAAGACCTGGGTTCAGAATTGACCTCTGACTACCCTAAGCATGTCACTAACCTGCTTGTGCTTCAATTTCTTCATCTGTATTTGTATACTGATACCAATATAGAAATATAGACATATATATATATATATATATATATATATATATATATATATATATGATCAAATTAAGCTGCCTCTGACATTCTTTTCAGGTCTAGATCTATAATACTATGCTTTGGCCAAAATACATCCATATGATTATGTCCAGTTCTTGGTACCATATTTTAGAAAGGACAATGGCAAACTGCAGATATTTAGCCACAAGAAGACAAGGGAGCATAATATTGTTGCCACATCAGAGGTGTGGAAGATGGACAGGAATAGAGATGACTATAAGAGAGGGACACTCATTTTGCAGTTACCCAAGCAAAATAATGTAGGTCTGAATTAGTGGTCCTGTGAGAAATAAGAAGGGAATGCAACTGAAAAATGTTGTAGAGGCATAAATGGCAAAATTTGGCAAACAATTAGATATGTGGGATGGGAGTAAGTGAGAAATCAAAGATAATGCTGAAATTGTGAATCTGTGAGGCTAGAAGAATTGTCATGCCTTTAGAAATAGGAAGGTTTGGAAGCAGAGTAAGATTTTGGGGAAAGATACTGAATTCTGGTTTTGGACCTGTTAGATCTGGGTTGTTTATGAGACATACAGTTTGAAATGCCCAATAGAGAGTGGGTTATACAAATACTAGCACTTAAAAAATCAACTGTTGAATATATTAATTTTGGAGACATCTGCATAAAGATGACAATCAAAGTCATAACTACTATGAATTTGGTGACTGGAAGGATAGTCATTCCTTGAAGGAATATTTGTGGGTAAAGATTATTTTAACAGGAAGAAAGAAAACAAATATTTATTAAGCACTTGCTTTATGCCAGAAACAAATTTGCTCTACAAATATTATCTCATTCAATATTAACAAATTCTAACATTGATATAAGTTTTTTCCCATGTGCCAGGATTTTGCTTTGTTTTTACAATATTATCTCATCTGATCCTTTCAACTACCCTGGGAGATAAGAATTATTATTATCCCTATTTTACAATTGAGATAACTGAAGCAGCTAAGTGACTTGCCCAGGGTCAAACAGTTAGTTAGTATCTGAGGCCTAATATGAACTCAGGTTTTCTTGACTCCACGTTCAGCAGCTCTTCACTGAGCCATTCAAGACTTCTTTTGGAGTCAATAATAGATGCAATTGCTATTTACTCAGTGATATCTAGAGAGGTTTGGTTAATGTTGAAGTCAATTATTCAGCATTAAATTCAGATAAAATCATCCAGCATCTTTACCTTCTGGTCAGTGTGCTCAGCACAATCATTGTTACCAAATCGTGTTTCAGGAGTATTTATATACACCCAAAATTCAGTATAACTCTAAACCAATCTTCTGAGAGCTATGTTCAAAGCAATATTTTAAGCTGAAAATTAAGCTACAATACCTCCCTTGAAAAATTGAGAGGCAAATTAGCAGCAGACAAGAAACATTATCACTTTGTTCCCTCTCAGTCCACATTGGGAACACATAAATAAGTTAAAATACCACTTCTACTACTGCTACTATTACTGCTACAAAACCCAATAATTTAAAGTTTAGCCTCTTGTCCATTTAGTGGGAGGGACAGGTGGCAGAGATGGGAAGAAAAACAAAGTAGGTGAATGAAGGATTGGATGATGCAATATAGGAACTTGGTATGTTCTGGCATCATTATGGTAGCTATGAAGTGTTGCAGAGGAAAACTCTGAAATGCTGACAAGTGAGTAAAGCACCTTCTTTATTCCATTGAGTTTTTTGGTACACCCTTTTCTCCCTCAGCCAATCTATTATTTTCTGGGAATTCCTTATAGAAAGTACATAAATTCTGAATTGGCCTATATCTGGAGGGATCACTAGTATTCTCATCTTTGGTGGAACATAGCATAAAAAAAGAACAAGAAGGTAAGATAGACTAGAACATGTAATAGCCAATATTTATTTAACACTTTAAAGTTTGCAAAATATTTCATATTTTATTATTTGAAAAATTTGAATAAATTGAAATTCCCAGTGTCCTCTTTGTTGGAATTGCTTCAGGGCAGGTGGTATTGACCACTAGAGTGGACAGGCCATAACTGTGAACAAAATGAACTAAAGATATAAATAATTTCATCCTAGGCAAGTATTCTAGCAAAAAAAAAAAAACTGGAAACAGATCTTGCAAGTTTCAAGTAAATATTCCATTCTGTTTATTTCCTCAATACTCTCAGTTCTGGGTTAGAAAACAAAATATTGCTGACCAGTGAAATGCCCTTACAAAAGAGAACTTCATCACTAAGCCTAGATTAGACAAAATATGAGATGATGTCCTAGAATTGCTGGAATCATACTAGAAATGTTAAGAAACAAAATATTTACTTAAAGAAAAAATGGATGACAAAACATCAATGTCTCAAATGCTTTTGAAAAGGAGATGAACATAACTCGGACTGGAATTTCAAAAAACTTTTTGAGTTCGATGACATGAATTCAAATAGCAGAATAACTATTCCAAAACAGAGTAATTTTTAAAAAATAATTGACATTATGATATAATCATCATCATGAATGAATATTCTCTCTCATAATTCTCAATCAAATGAGGTATTTGTAAAACATTTAGCACAGTGCCTGGCAATAGAAGGTCCTTAAAAAATGTTTTTCCAACAGTATTTGACAGAAAGTGTTCAACATTTCAGGAATCGAACAGAACAGGTCACACAGCAGCAGTTGTCATGGTTAAAAGAAACAGGAAGAAAGGTATGCTATAAAGGACAGGCATCAAACACTACACTAGCAGAAATTACTTCAAAAAACAATTGGAGATCTGGGGAAAACACTAAAAGATTAAATTGATATCTAATAGTACATATAGTTAAACAAACAAATAAAGCAAAATACCAGATTTTTCAATTGAAGGAAACAAAAAAGAAACTCACAGAAGAGAATCTAGAAAACCAGAAATTCTTTACTCCCTTAATCAGCAACAAAAACCAAAAGTTAAAATCTTACCATGATAACAAAAATTCAAAACAATACAAAGAACAAAAACAAATTAGCATTAAGCAAAGACTACCACAGAGGATTGAAAAGCAAAAAATTAGATAGTGAATCCCCCAAGGAGGAGAATTTCTAGCCATCTCTATGCCCCCCCCCAATTTTAAACCAACAAAAATACAAATTGTATCAAACAAGGACCATTAATACAATGAATGATGGAACAATTAAATCAAAGAACAATGACTGAAACTCTAACCTCCTCAAAACTAGAATGGAGACTGATAAGATCTGAATTTACTGGCTTAAACACTTCCCAGGGGTACATAAATTATGCTCAGAATCTTTTATCAGCTTTCTCTCAGAAACAAGTTTGATTCTGCCTTACAGAAGGTGTGACATAAATAATTACTAATCAGTCAACAAGCATTTATCAAGCACCTACCTTGGATAAGGCACTGTGCTAAGCAATTGGGGATACAAAGAAAGGTAAAAAAACATCTCTCAAATTGCTCACAGTTTGATGGAGAAGACAACATACAAATAACCATGTCCAAACAAGATGCATATGTACAAACATACGCATATATATATATGTATGCATGTATGTGTATATTAGATAAATTGGAGATAATATCAGAAGGAAGGCATTAAGTAGAAAGGAGAAAGGCTTCTTGCAAAAGGTAATTTCTTCTGAAATTTGAAGGAAATCAGGGAAACTAGAAGACAGTTAAGGAAAGAAAGAATTCTAGACATGGAGGAAAACCCGTTAAAAAAAATGTGTGGAAATGAGAGCTAGAGTGTAATCTACACAAGACATAGCAATGTACTCTGTGATCAGAATCACTGAAACTAGAGAAGAGGAGTAAGGTTTAAGAAATCTGTGAGGGTAGGAAGGGACTAGATTATGAAAAGTTTTAAAAGCCAAACTGGAGATTTTATATTTAGTTCTGGAATTCACCCAATAGGAGGGTGACATGGTCAAACTTGAACTTAAAGATCAGTTTGACAAATGAGTGAAGGATGAACTGAACTGGGAAGAGATTTAAGGCAAGAATATCAACCTCTATTGCAAAAGACCAGGTATGAAGATGAGGGCTTGTACCAGGATACTAACAGTATCAGAGGAGAGGAGGGGATGTTATGATGGCAAACAGATTGGTTATGGATGGTGAGAGAGAGTGTTGAGTCAAGAATGACTCCTAGGTTTCAAGATTAAATAATTGAGAAGATAGTGGTACCTTCTTCAACAGTAATAGGAAAATTAGAAAGAGGGGAAGTTTTGAAGGGTTAAGATAATGAGTTCAGTTTTTGATATGTCAAGTTTAATGTCTACAAGACAGCAAATTCAAGATATTAAATGGGAAATTGGAAATACCAAACTCTGGAGAGAGAGATTAGGACTGAAGAAATAAATCTGAGATCATCTACATAAAGATAATAGTTGAATCCATGGGAGTGGTGACTGAGGAAAGATTACACAGATAGGAAGAGAAAGATCACAAAAGGCCAAGATCTGCAAAAAGGTCAAGAATGTTAAGGACAAAGAAAAGACAATTATTTTGAGCAATTAAGAGATTACTGGTAACTTTGGGGAAAATAGTTTCAGTTGATTTAGACCAATATTTATTGATAACTTTATACAAGACATCCACAGAAAATGATATATTGGATACAGAAAAAAATGTACCAAAAAGTAACACAAGGAAAAAAAAAATTATCACTGAATCAGTAATTATTGAATAAGTGCCCCAAAGCACTGTAATAGCTACATTGTCTATATTGATCATCACAAAACTTCAGTCCCAGACTCGTTCATGTAAGACAATTCACATAGAAAACTTTTCTCTATTTAAAACATGCTGCTAATATAAATAATATCAAGAAATATTCTTAGAACATGTGACATTTTTTTTGGGGGGGGGAGTTAGTTTAAGACTAGTATGGTTCTTCCTAGTCTTGATTTCCTTATCATCTTTCCTTAGATCTGAGTATGACTTCCAAGCTAAGGTGGGAGTCAAACCCAAACAGCTTTATAAATCACTTGGTTTACATGGTTGACATCAAACTATATGACTCCATTGGAAAAGCATATTAAACAGCTAATCTCATTCATCTCAAGAAATTCATAGTGTGTACCAAAGAAAGATAGAGTGTGAAGGCTTCAAGCTCGAATTCAGAGGTTCTGTTGAGCCAATGGATGAAGGCAATTTCTACAAATGCCTTAGCCTTCTCCAGACAAGACACATGAAAGCATAAAGATGAAAAGAAGAAACCTCTAACCAAATATATTAAGACATACCAGCATCCTGAATTCAAAGATGAATGGGAAGAAGAAAAATATTTAAAGCAATTAAAACCTACATGATACCAGTTTTGATGTAAATGTGTGCTTTTGTAACTGCAAAAAATGGACCATAACACTTTTGGAAAATATTCTAACAAAAAACCTTGTGATGCTAATAAAACACAGGCCTATCCCCTTTAGGCAACTACTAAAAATTAACATTTGTTCACAAAAAAAGAAAAGAAAGAAGAGGATTAATAGACATTCTCAGAGCACCAAATAAACAGGTCAAAAATCTATATAAGTAATACTAGAACAAACAAACATTACTTCATGGAACAGTAGTCAAGAATGATAACCATTATGTGTCATTGTATAAGCAAAATATAACTGAAAGTGGATTGTATCAGTATGGAGCCTATGAAATTACTATGATCCAAGCAAGGAATTCACAAGCCCTTTATTTGCAACATCTGCATAAATTCAGTCAATGATATATCAACAAAGAGGCAATCAAAGGATGAAGTCATGTGAAGATGGAGCAGTTTAAGATGACCAATTCAGGTCCAGGTCATTGCCACCAGAAATGGAATTTTGATCAGTGTTACTTCAGGAAATAGCAGAAACTGTGCAACACATTGTCCCAGACTTTAAAATTTTAATGTCTACCAAATGCCTACCAAGATACAATCTTAAGAAGCTTGCTGTCTATCATATACTGACAGAAGACAAATCTCATAATTTGTCACAAATCAAATTGTTGGTCACAACCACCCAAATATAACATTGACTCATAAAAACTAAGTACAACCTTTTTAATTAGATGTCACCAGACCAGCTAATTATAATCTCTAAATTACATGAGATGAAAAGTTTTCAAAACTTAGAAAGCTATTAGAGGTCAAATTCACGTGGTATCATTCCTGTTTTGCTGTCTACCACTGAAGTTATACTAGAGATGTTTTCATTAAATCTATAGAGGATTCTCTATCATGCACTCAAGTTTATAAATAACAGCTATTTGTTCACCTATGCAATAGTCAAAAGAATATTAAATGTTAAAAATTTATAGTAGTGACTTATTGCAGGATCATTTCTATATAAACTTTATGATAAAAGATAAATTGTGAGTTTCTTAAAAGTAAGAACTGGTTTTATCTTATATTCACAGTACTTAGTACAGTAACTGGCACATAATAAGAACTTAATAGTTGCTGACTTGTTGACTAATAAGCTTTGCACTTAGAATTCAAAGTCTCAAGGCTATAAAGAGCAACTCATTATTTACGTGATGGTTACTGAATAATCTTCCCCATCCCCCAAAGGGTCATTTACATTTCCTTTCTTATCACAAAGCTTTTGACTCAGTTCCACACTCATGATTTAGTCATGGTCTGCAGATACATAAATAGAGCCAAATAGAGTGAAAATTCTAGAGTATTCATGTTCACATGGAGAAACGTTCTTTTTTTTAAAACATACCACCAGCACAATAATGTCAAGGAAAAATTATCTTAAAAAATGACATTTCTAAGACAGACAATTTAAGTCACTCTGGCTGACAAACATTAATTCCTTTGTCCTCACTCCTGAATAGAACTAAGTATGATTTTTAAGACAAAGAGGGGACATTTCTATCTAGATTACCTAAAAAAGAAAGGTGATAAAGAAATAAATGATAACTGACAAGTTTTGTAATTTATTCAGTGACAAAAAAGGCAATTATTTTATCTACCTGGGTAACAGAACACAAAAAATGGAATAATAGCAAGATAGCAACTTGTTTTTGAACCATTTTCATATGAACCTGATAAAAAATGATAAGAACTAGCTGAAGAATGATGATATTTTCAATAACAACTACATTGATAGAATCCTTTATGTTGTTCATAGCAATTTTCTTAACAATAATCTTGTGTGATAGATATAAGCATTATACAAGAAAAGAAAAATGATGTCCAAAAAGGATTTTTGTTTCCCCCAGGGTTGCATAGCTAGTGAGTTCAAATTCTAGTTCAATGTTCTTCATTCTGTAGATAATAATAAATAACTCATCTGAGTATAGTATTTTAAGGTTTGAAAATTATTTTGTATCTCTTATCTCATGTGATCCTCATAGGATTATGAGGTACAGTAATAACAACTACTTCACCAAAGGTTTGAGCATTGGATTTGGGGTAACACTATCAGAGTTTAAATCTCATTTCTGTCACATTACTTATGTTACCTCAGGCAAGTCACTTCACCATTCTGAGAGTATACTGCAGATGTTGCGAAGGGAATTCATACTTCAAGTAAGAATTGAACTAGATGACTGGATTATCATCCCCATTTTACCAATGAATAAACTGAGGCTCAGAGAAGTTATTTGCATCAGATTACAAAGCTAGTAAGTACCTGAAGCCAGATTTAACCCTAGATCTTTCTGACTCTTTCTACATCATGCTTTCATGAATATAGCACAAACACATCTTAAGGTGGAAAGGTCAGTCAAAGCAGAGTGACAAACCACAGGCACAGAATTGATAACCTGGAATAAAGACATTTAGGGAACCATGTGAGACAACATAAATTATAAAATAAATCAGCGTCAGGAGGAAAAGAATCTTCAGCCTAGTTGCAAAGTGGTCACTGATATTCTACAATTATCTATACTTCTCCTTTTTGGGTATTCCTTTTGTGATGGATTCTATGGACCTTGTTTCTGTATTGCTGCTATCACTGTATTAGTACATAGTAGGCACTTAATAAATATTTGTGAAATTGAATTGTTAGAGAGCTATTTCCTCCACTTGCACAAATCATTCAGAAGTCAAACACATAGTCCACAAAGTCCAACATATTTTACATAAGCCTTTCAGAGTCCCCTCCAAAATTTTCTGCTTATGAACTCTTTTTTTTCTACTCTGCATTTTTTCTTATGCCTTCCAACAACATACATTTATAATACAAATATTTGATATTTCTTATGCACAATAATATTTCATTTGCATTCACAAATTACATTTGTCTAACCTTCTCTACATTGCTGATCCTAAGTATCATTCTCCCATCTTTTTTTTTTGCTACTACAAATAAGATGCTAAAATGTTTTTAGCACAAGTAGATCTCTCCCCCTCCTTCATCAATCTTATTCTTTGGATTTAGTCCCAATGAAATGGGATTTTTTGTTTTTTGTTATAGATTTCTTTTTCAATCTATAAAGCCTATGGACCCTTTTCTGGAAAAATGTTTTAGATGCATAAATCAAAATATATAGGATTATGAATGAAACCAGTTATATTGAAATATAGTTTTAAAAAATTTTCTTACAAAAACAAATTCAAAGTATCACAATATTTCTTTTAAAAAGCCCAAGTTAAGAAATTTTGCACAACAGGAATCTCTGGGCCAAAACTAACTAAAAAGTATAAATATAAAAGGAAAGAGAAAAATTAGAATACAACACCTGGGCTCAAGCATTCTGGGTAATTCATTGATGCACAGTTCTATTCTTAATAGCCCCTTAATAAGCAGTTGAACAAATCACAATGATTTAAGAGCCACCATATACAAAAGAGTACTTATCAGTGAGCCACTCTCTACCATGATAGGGCTAAGAAACAAGGACCTAAATAGATCTTTACTGATATCAAACCCCATAAACACCAACCTCATTTATTCCAGACATGATGCCATTTAAAGAATCTTCTGATAAACAGCAATACAACTACATAATAAGACTCAGTTACTGTTTTGTGCAAGTTTTTTAATCTAAGTTTTAGATTTGTATCTCCTCTGGCCTTGTTTGAACAATAAGTAATGAACTCACATCAAGACCAAGAGTTCTTTAGAGAGAATAGCCTCCCATCCACATGTGCATTCCAATGTTTTATGACCTTATTATAATATAAATAGCTACCAACAGCTATAAGCACCAAAATGCTGCCGTGTTTTTCCCCCACTCAATCAGCAAATCCATTTGGTTGCAACATACATCAGTCTTTAGCATTTCTTACCTGTCACAATGGGGTATGACTGTGGCCCTGGGACATTGGCCCCTATATCTGCGGACGTAGGGCTTGTTAAATTGGCCTTCATGTCATCTAATCCACCAGCTAGCGATGCCATGGCCGAGTATTCTGTGGTCTGAAAAATTAAGCAAAAAACACCTCAGCAATACAATAGCTGAAGAGCTATAGTTTTGTGCTTTTGGACTCTGCCATTAAGCAAACCAGGAAAATTCCTCCACAATGCCAAATCCCACTATATAAGAAAACCAGAACACGTTTAGTTTCACACTTCCAATCAATTTTAGTCCTAGATCATTGTGTATGGAACAGAACAAGCAAATGAGTTTCACTGACCAGTTTCATGGAAATAGACAGTAAATTTGGTTCAGTCAGTGTTGAGTTGTAGAACTTAGCAGAAAATAATTGGGTCCACATGAGTTGATCATGATTCGGTTCAAATTTGCCTCTGGTATCTTTCATGGTCCATCAAACTAAATTCCTTTTCACTACTGTATGCAAACACAGCATGAAAGAGAGAAGGGGGGCTGGTTGTTTTGGAAGAGATCCATGTCTCCCGCTGAGAGGAGAGTTGGTGTTGGTCATAAAATAGGCAGCAACAACCAGTGTCTCCTTGAACTGGTGAATGAATAAGAAGTTGCTGCTGCCTGTGCTGTTCTTACTCCATTAAGAGGACTAAATTCTTTATCTAGTGAATTGAGATTAGATTTGGCAAATGGTCATTTTAAGTTTAAAAAACAACCAGGCCATACTTTGCTGAAAATTTTAAGAAAGTGAATTTTATTTAAAAACATTTCTATGGCCCCAACAGGAATTTGTTCTATGAAGTCTGTCTCCCTTCTCTAAGCTATTTTTATGAAACCAAGGTCTTGAAATTAGAGTCTTCTTCTTGGAGTCCCAGAGGATTGAAATAGCTGTCAGAATGGTTCTCAGAGCAGATAACAGGGTTACCAATCAGGAATTTTCCTACTTCAAAAGAAGCCTAAACTACAAGTAAGAATGTGCTCTCTATCCACCATCACTCCCACACTTGAAATCCTATCTCCAGTTAAATAAGTTTCTGTAATGAGAGAAAACAAACTAGAAAAAGAGAGGTAAGGAGGAAGACAAAATAGTCCCCAAGTGGGATTGTTTCAAAGTTTTCCAGTCACTCCAGGGAAATTTTTGTGAATGTTTGATTTCACTTATGCCATCAACAAAGGGTACTTGATAATTTGCCATCATTCAAAATGAAAGCACAAGAATGACAGGATCATGTAAATCTTATTAAACCTTTCAGCATAGTAAGATTTTGAACATCATCTATATAATGATCTATATGAGGTTTATGGGTCACACCTGATTATGGGTATTTAGGAGGAGATATCAAAGTATATACTAATAATATTCTTTCTATCTCTCTCTTTTTTAAAAAATTATTCTGCCAAATTTTCTGCTGGATGTGCCCTGAGCTGCAGAAAATAATTAACCATTTTGATATAGCTTTCCAGGTTGCTAAAATATGAAATGGGGGAATCTACACTTGAGTCTTAATTGTGAGAATTATAACAGCCCTGTTTTCCTATAACTACCAAGCAACTAGTGCTACCTAGTAGTGGACTAAATTATAGTCAGCTGACTTAAGTTCTTCCTCTTTAATTTGTTAGTTATATGACTATGGATCCTTGAGGAAAAATTACTTTTAAATAATTAGCATTTTCAAGAACTTTAAGGTTGGTAAAATGCTGTGCGTGTTTGTGTGTGTGTGTATATATGTAAAATATAGGATACAGGTACAATTGTTATTTTTATTATTCTATTTTACAGATAAGTAAACTAAGACAGTGAGAGTTTTAGTGACTTGCCCACAGTCACACAACTAGCTATATGTCTGAAGCTGCATTTGACCTCAGGTTTTCCTGAGTCTTTGTCCAACATTCTACCCATCATGCCACGTAGCTGCTTTACACCCTTAATTCCCCTGAACATCATTAATGAAATCAGTACAGTAATACTCCTACCACCCACTTCTCATGGTCACTGTAAGGTCAGTCAACTAACATTTATTAAATTCCTACTGTATTACAGACACTCTGCTAAGCATCGATCACATGAGACCATGTTAATCACTTTTCAAAACACCATGCAAACACAAGATATTATTATTTTTATTACAAACATGGCAAGAACTAACCTGACAGCCCATAGGCAACAAAAAGAAATAACTGATAGAGCCACCACCAACAAGGTACCAGGTCAGGACAAAAAATGGAAGAAAAGCCTAGAGGAAATGATGGGGGTGGGGAAAATAGATAGATTGATTGATTGACAGACAGACATGTGGAGGGGGTATATGTATGTATATATTTCTATCTATACATATATGTATAGATATTTATATATCTATCTATACAAATGCAGAGAGGGGTATATATCTATAGGTATATGTGCATCTCTCCATATATATATAAATATATATATATATATATATACATATATATATTCTGGAAAGGGATGGCATCATCCTTGGTCTATAAGACACTATTCTGGTTTCTTCAGCTACTAGAAATTTGATATACATGTGGTATGTATATATGTATGTTTGTACATACATGTATATATGCAAATATACACATGTATGGGTATATATACTAAATGTCTAGCAACCGAAGGAGCAGAATAGGATCTCACAGACCAATTGATAATGCCATTTCTCTTCAGATCTGTATGAGAACAGGAAAATGAGAATAATTTGAGGGGAAAGAGAAGGCTGCTAGAAAGATTGCCAGGATGTGGCAATCTTATGGCTAATTTTTTCACTGTGCATGACGTCATCTCTCTATTTTCTGAAAATTTATTTGAGCACAAAGGTCATCTGTGATATGCATTTCCTTAAGTTGAATGACACTGGTTCACAGAATGTGCAGGCTATGAAGTCTTATCTAAAAAAAATTGAGGTTGTCCTCTGATATTCCCTACTACATAAGTCATTCAACACTGCTAGTCAGAATAACATCTCAACCACAATGACTCTGATGCTCAGTCTCAGCCTCAAAAAGTCTTCTCTAGACTTCATGCATAGTGTGCCAAAGATTGTTCAGTGGATGCACACATCATCAAAGACTTTGGGGGCTATAAGGGACCAAAAAATACTTAATCTAATCAAAAATCCCTTTTCTTGCATATCTCCTTCAAGAGGAACCTCTTAAAATACTCTTGCACTTCCAAATCAATTTTTCCTTTCTCCCTTCTACCCACTCTTCTTGGTTGTGCCATCTGAGGCATAAGAAAATAAGTCTAATTCCTCTTCCACAAGACTTCACTTTATATAACTAAAGTCAACTCTCAAGCTCCTCTTACTCTTCTCTTCTCCTGGCTAATACCTGCCTAATTCCTTTCACTGATCTTTAACAGGCATATTCCTCATATGAACTCCAAATAGAAATTTCAGTTTTTACAGACAAGAGAACAAAGAATGTACAAGAAGGAAAGGTATGGATATCAGAAGCAGAAGGTGGACTGTGAAGGATGCCCTTATTTAATTATGTATTTAAAGACAGCAGTAATTCTCACATGTTTTTCTTTATTTGACTAAACATGGCACATGACAAGGATCCATGGACACACACAGAGTACACAATTCTCTTCACACTGTTTCAGTTAAAACACAATTATTTTCTGGGTCCCATTTCCCAGAGATCTTGGAGTGATTTTATTATCATATGTTGGGTTTGGATCAGCAAGGCACATTGTGCATCCCTTCATTATCACTAAAATAAGAGATTTCAGCAATTCACAAATACTTAACATTAATCCCTCTCCAGCAAAAACAGGTTCTTTTCACCATCCACTCCTTAGAATACCTACCTAGTAAAGATATTTCTTCTATTCTGAGGCATGGCCATGAGCCCTGCTTTTTTTTTTCAACCATCCCCAAAAAAGTTTATATTTAGGATAAGGGAGGAAAAAAGGACAGTCAATGAATACCTGGACATTTTCCTTTTTGGATACTGGACTCAGGACTTACAGGTAAAACCTCATCTACACACCCCTGCTTCATCAGGAAAAGCCAATCAGCTTAATACCCAAAAAAGTGTGAGCTGGACCCTAAGAAATTACCTGAAAAATGAATGTCTGAGGTTGCACCAAGTATTGTCTCATCAGCATGGAGCACCACTGCCATAGCATGGAGGAGAAAAAAAACACAGACATGTGAGAAGGAAGATATATAAAAGGAGATCAGTGAGAAGAAAAAAAAAAGATTACCTAAGTAATGTAAGGGATTTTCCTCTATCTGGTTCCTTGTCTCTTTCATTCTCTCCACCTACACCCTCTCCCAGCCCACCTGGAATCAAGCAACTCTCCTCTGACTATATTTACAGGTAGAGAAGCATAACCATCTCTGTATACTGGGGCTCCCAGGGATGCTCATCTACTGGGCATCAACCAATGGAAAAAAGAGACAAAGAGGGGGAGGGGGAAGAGAGAAGGATGGGGACTCCTCCAGAACTTGGTCAATAAATAAACTTGCTAAGACCAAGAAGAGAATAAGACATCCACTTGGGTTTTGAGACATGTCATTTATGATTGGTAAAAAATAGATTTTAAAATTTTAATATATTTTTAACTTGGGACAATCCTGTGATTCTCAAGTGTGATGATGACAGTTAAAATTTTTTTTTCCTTACTCCTCAGGTGATCTCGGGCAAGTCATTTTCCTTTTCTGTGTCTGTTTCATCCTTTGAAAAATGAGGAGAGTAAAGTAGCAAAGAGTCTTTTTCCAGCTCATGACCTTATGAATTTTTCACTTCTGCTCTGGGTAAGAACATGTGTTGCCAACATCACCAAGTGCCTCAATTCAGGAATTTCAAAATGTTCCTGTCCCCTATTTTAGGAGCTAAGTAGCTTCCAAAGTAACTAAGTAGCTTCCATATAAAGTCTTGCTAGAGGCTGGGGAATAAGTATCCCTGGCCCTTTGAATGCTGACTATAGGAAGAAAAGCTATCCAAAATTCCAAAAGATGAAAGAGGAAACAATCTGGTTCTAATGTTGCCAAAGTTATTTAAGGTATGATACTTAATTTCTTTCAAGCATATCTCAATAATACCATGCAGGAAGGAAAAAACCTCTCATTTCATTTCTTATTAGGAGAAAGCATCTCTTTCTCTTTCTGAATCTAAATCAGCAATATCTACGGATTTAACACATACTATGCTCAATATATATTGAATGATATGGACACCATGCCAACAGGACAAATTAGTATAAAACTAGATCAGTCATTGTTTTTACCTCTACTTTTCCCCATAAGAAACCCAAGCATTTTATAAGATTCTATTTTTAGAACCTCAGAGCCAAAGTGCTAGACACAAAAGACTCATTTTTCAAAGCATCTTACCACACTCAGTATTATGGAATATTCACGTTTAACACCCTGCAGTCTAGTTAAATTTAATATTCTATGAAATATTCACAAATTAAACACAGGAAAGTGGAAAGATTTCATTTAGCTGATACTAATTTTATTCTGACTTTTTCTACAATGATTTCAAAGATATTGATGGAGGTTTCCAAGGAGAACTGCAAAGATGAAATGACTGACTTTCTACCCCATTAATAACTCCACACTTATGCTGAAAAATAGGAGGGAAGGAATAATATGGAAAACCAGAGTTTCCTTCCAGGTCAATCCAGGTGTCTTTCTCCAGACTAATTTAATTGTTCTCAGGGTATGTGTTGTAACATATAAAAGAGTATAAAAACTTCATTTTAAAAAGTAATGTTTTTTAGCCTTGGTGAAGAAAACTAAAGTACCTTTACATTCTCTAATGCTAAAAAAACTAATAACAATTGTACTACTACTCTATGATGGGAAGAAACAAGAATCCAACATCATCATAAAAATGTCAGGACTGCAAAGGAATTTAGTGATCATCTAATTTCATGTCTTTAATTTTTACAAATGAGGACACAAATGAGGTCCAGATTAGGTCATGGATTATTTAAGTTAATTAAAAATTGGATTTTTCTAATCCACCTGGTCATGAAATACAAGTCATGAAAGAAAGAGAAGAATGTGAGCCAAAGAATGGCTAACCATTCCAAGTAAACTCTTCCATGTTCTGTTCCAACACAGAAGACAGCTGATCAGAAATTCAAATGAATATTAACTGGAGGCAATATTCCTGGGATCTGCCTCTTTTTTCCTGGGAGTCTTCCATGGTGCCAAGGATAGAGTTCCCCTTCTTGAAAGAATGATAAGGAGTTATAGAATATGTTGAGCACCTTGATGGGAAGGACTAATAGAACTATCAAATAATATTATCAGGGCTTTACAGTCACACAATATCATTTGAGGAGTTTGGATCCTTGGGACTCATTGTTCATCCCTTCATCAAATTATCAAAATAAAAAATATTAGAGATTCACAAATATTGTACAATCATTCTGCGCCACCAAAATCAGTATATGGAATTCTTCTGAGGAAGGAAGAACACAAAGTCTATGCTTTGCCCTGTTCTCTCTTTCCTCCTGAGGTAAAAGTCACATCTTAAAATGTAAAGTTCAAAAAAAATGTAAAGTTCAGTTCCTGCTGATTCACAAATGCTTGCTTAAGAAAGAGATCCTAAAATTTCCTCCTAAAATTTAACCTCCATAGGTAATCAATAGAATGTAACTATCAGAGGAGCACAATAAAAAAAAGGTTATTTTAGCTCCCCAAGCCAGTTTTTTCTTACCTAAGACTTCCC
Organism: Macrotis lagotis; assembly: GCF_037893015.1. Lineage (NCBI taxonomy): Eukaryota > Metazoa > Chordata > Mammalia > Peramelemorphia > Peramelidae > Macrotis > Macrotis lagotis. The sequence continues at coordinate 185,937,804 of NC_133666.1, forward strand.
AAGCCAGCCTATTCAATTCTATTCCATATATCTCCTTAAATGCCTATGTATACAGATCACCACCCAAGTCACTGGAGGGGATACAAAATTTAAATAAGACATGGTCCTCTCTCACATGAGTTTATATCCTAGTGAGAGGGAAAGAATGAGGATAAAATGCACTGAAATACACAATACATGATAAAGTGCAGCACAGAAATGCAAACAAATGCTCTGAAACCATTTCTGTACCAATAAAAGGGACAGCCCAAAGACAAGTATGTGGGTTATGGAGTAGTTCCCCTATCCACCACCAGTACTGGTTTGTGGGAAGGTCTGAAGATCAGGGAAGATATCTTGGAGGGTATGACTTTATATGGTCTTAAAGGAAAGTCATCTGGAATGGTCTCCTTTGAGAGGATACCTGGCACCAGCATTACCTTTTGGGCTAGAAAGTGAAAGTTGATCCAATTTCTAATCTAGTGAAAGTATAATATATTCTCCAATAATGAGAACCAAAGTGTATTTTTCACTTCTCTATATTCTCCTTTCTTCCTTCTTTTATTTGCTTTTCTTGGATATGGAAGATATATGTTCTTTCTGTACCCAGTGATGCTTTTAATATTATTGTCTAACTCAAAGAAAATGGAGGACCAGAAATGATAAGTAACTCAACAATGACATAAATATCTTCTTCTTTCCTTTAAATATAATAGAAATGGAAAAAATCCTAAGGGGTGTTACCAAAGAATCAAGCTTGAAGTAGGGGTGAGGGAAGTGGAGGGAGGTGGAAGTTGGGGGAAGTGAGGGTAAAAATAGAGGATGATATTCCTTCTTCAATGAGCTTTAATTTCATTTTAATTCTCAGAGTGGGCAAGAACTAATTCAGAATATTCTCTTTCCCTTTGGATTTATTCTGTCTCTCTTAAGAAAAAATGGAGAAGGCTGCTGGTAGAGGCAAAAGGGAAGGCTGTTCCATTGGTTTTCCATTTGTTGCAGTCAGCCATGAATGATGTATGAAATGAAAAATCCTAGGCTGCTGGCATTTTTCCATGGTTGACCTATCCCCCAGCCTTCTCTGCACACCAATTTTCACCAGTGGGCAGAGAACACACACCCTTTCCCACCTAATCTCTCCCTCTATTCCCAGTGATATGAGTAAATACTAAAGAAATAAATATAAATTTGAAATAGTATTGGCATCATTAAAAAATACAATGGAGTATATGGGTGATGCTTTACTAATTTTTTTTATTCTTTTCAATTCTAAACTATCTTTATTTGTCCCATCTATGCAGTATTTATCTTTTTTGTACATAGCTATTTACATGCTATTTCCCCCTTAAGTTATGAGCTCCCTGAAGACTAGAATTCTGTTTTTGTCTTTCTTTTGTATTACCATCATTTAGAGCATTGTGTATATTTACTGAACACTTATTGATTGATTCATGAAATTATGAGCATAATTCAGGAAGAAGTTAGAGAGAGCATTTCATCTATTAGTGTAAAAACACCTGTTTCACTTGGATCTTCCACAGAAAGTACAGTTTTTGTTAATGTATCTTTAAGAGCCAAAATGAAAGGTGCCCCAAAAAGCACTATGTGTGAACTGTTGTAAATCAGTTGAAAGATGTCATGCTATGACGTGTTCTCCCTTTGAAGTCAGGGAAAGTATATGTGTGTTTATCGTTGAACTAAGAATCTATGAGGAAAGACAAAGAGAAAGAAGGTGAGGAGAAACCTATTTCTTGCCAGAACTGTATTAATTAATGTGTTATACAGAAAATTCCATAAGGTATTATTGAGGAACTGGCAGGTACAGTATATTCTGTACTGTTTTTGTTGATAAAGGAAATGAATACCCCCAAAAATAATAGCTTATTTTCTAAGAGACATTTTAACCTTTATCTTCAAGAGAAATACAAAAAAAATTCTTAGGAGGAAATCAGCACCTTGAATGAAGTGACTGGTGAAATTTTGTCTCTAGAAGTGAAGTCACCAGTTACAGTGAGCACTTGAGTCAAGTGATTTTCCAGATAGCCCAAAATATTATAAACTATATTCTATATTTTATGTCTTTGTTTTATTATTGATTTCATTTATTAATAAATTAATGTGAAAAAATACCTTTGGGAAAGAAAATTACTTCAATTTATTAAACAATATTTAATTGAGGGGATTAACCCAAATATTAATGAGAAAGAGGCTGCAATTTTATTCATTAGAAAGGAAATCCATGAATTACTTTTAGAGTTAGGGATGGCAAAATTTAATATGAGAATGATCAAATGGCAAGCTGAAGGATGACGCACAAGTGAGTATGGTCAACACCATGTTGTACTGTCAGAGAAACCAAATAAACAAAATCCACCTCTGGCCTTCTAAAAAAGTAGAGAGCATCATCTAGCAAAGAATATTTCTTGATCAGAGATGACAAATTCATTAAATATGTTTTTGTTTACACTTCTATTTACAGATGTTTATTTGAATAAGAGATTTTGCTCAGATAATGAAAGGATGCTTGCATTTCACAAGGATGTTCACTTGTTAAAGTCTTGCATTTCATGCCAGGGAATCAGACACACATGCTAATTTATTTGAGTAATCAGAAGTCCTTACTTAAATGAGGAAGTTGTTTGATTTGTGAACAGAAATGGCCACTGCTCCAAAAATTAACTAATTTCATTTTTAGTACTATTCTAATCCACCCCCACCCCCACCACCTTCTTGCTCATATATTTATTTTGGCTACTCCTCTCTCTCATTTCTTCCCAGCAAAGCAAAACACATAGACTGAAGCCATCAATAGGAAAGCATCTTCTTTTTCATCCTAAATGAAAACTTTCAAAGCAAAGGACACCGAGCACTCTATCACTGAGGTCTATTTCCTGCAGTCTGTGAAACTAGTTACTCCTTTTCTCTTTCTTGCAGCTAAACAGTGTCTCTATTCCCAATCAATCCAGATAGGCCCCCAAATAGTTAGCATTTTTTTTTAGGAAAGAGCTTTTTCCCCCAAACAAAGGTTAAAAGATAATGGTAGACATGGAAGCACCATATAGAGTTTCCATGATCTTCTTGTGTCAAGCTCACAAAGAAGGAAAGATTATAACATTGGATATGGTTGGGAGTCTTTCATCCAAAGCAGTTCTAATTAATATCCTCAGCTTTTCATAAACATAGTACTATATATTGCTTTAAGAGCATTGAGGCTATTTTGTCTCAAATTTAATGGGAAGAGCATTTTCATTACAAATCTCCCCTCCTTTACTCATCTCCTCAGAATTAGAACTGATAAGGGATTGGATAATATATAAAATGACTTCTCTCCCTCTAATTTTATCATTTATATCCTATTTTAAAAGTTTATTAATATAACTCACCATGTGTCTGACCATTAATATGTGAATAAAGCTCAATGAGTTCCTGGTTTTTTTTCCTCTTCAGAATTTTGGTCTCACCTTTAAAAGAACCTTGTTGAAGAAGTAGATTTCAAGAGTTGGAAATGGTCATGTTCTGAAGGTTCCCCTTTTTAAAAAATTCTATTATAATTTCATAGCTGAGTTGGGGTTTTTTCCTGTATTCTTACAGGTATCAGAAGGTAATTCCCAGGTATGTCCTAAAATGATAAGACTCATCCAGTGCACCTTAGCATTAGCCCATTTATTCAGATTTTGAAGAACTGACCTATTTTTTAACCCAAACCTTCAGATAATTTACATACCTAGTGTTGCTGGGTACTGACTGTCTCATGGTCTCATTCTGAAATCCACATGCACACACACACACAGTCTCTCTCTGGTCTTCTAAAGGGATCCCCAAATCCAATCTAAATGCCTCAAATTTACCTGTTTTTCTTTTATACATATAAATAGCTGCATTTCCATTCTCTCTTTGTTTCTCATTTTCATTTTGCTCTAATATCTGCATGTAAATGTCTGAAAATAGCATCTGTAATTGAGGATTATGAAGTACGGCCAGCTCCTGACAGCCTGCTAAGGAAGATGGATTATCCTCATTTTTCTGTAAATTTTGTCAATTTTGGAATTCATAAGCTATCAACACTGATCAAAATGTGACTGCACAGCTGTGTCAAAAAAAAAAAGAAAGAAAGAAAGGAGCAGTGACGAGGCAGCTCCCTTGTTCACTGAGAAGATTGGATGGGCTCCCTCCTTCTTTCCTACCCACCCCCCTCCTCTCTGTCACCTCCCCTCCCACTTCACCAAGCTGCAGGCAGGATGGGAACCAACCCTGGTAACTTCTGGTCTTTTCCCCCCTGAATGAATGAATAAATAAATAAATAAATCGAAAGGACGCAAATTCTCCAGTGCACCCGACTCAAATCAAAAGTGTAATTTATTGCATGTTCTCCCCTCTTTATTTATCCCTAAGTAGTAAACACGATTCCCATTCAGGGGGCTGGTTATGCTCCACTCCTACCAGACAATCACAACACACTTGAGGCAATTGTTTAGCCTCTTCCTCTCAATTTTCCCATTACTGGGAGTAAGTACTGTTGGGACTCTTTAATAGCCCGACTGCAGCCCATATCAATAACAGATGAGGTTTAATCGTCCAACACAAAAATTATTTAGGCTCAGTAAGGACATTCAATGTCATTTGCATAATGGCATTTCTATCGTGGTGCACCTAAGCCATCGTGCATAAACAAGGCCCTGGGACCATAAATAATAATAAATCATGACGTCTGTGCTTCTCTCCCTGTAATAGGAGCTACTCTTTGTAGAAATTATTTCAGCAGGAAATGGGCACTGCAATTGTAAAGACATGTGGCAGGCCATAGCTCAGTAAATCACACAGACACGCAGGCCCACACTCACATTCATACAACCCAAGCTAACAACGAAATCTATATGAAAGAGCAAAGAGAAACAGGAACACTTGTGGATGAAATCTGGAGGTCTTCTTAAAGAAGGAGGACAGATTAAATCAAAACAATGCTGAGGGCCTTTATGACTGGAGTGGTCCTGGAAAGAGCTCTTTAGAGGTTGGAAAGCTGGTGGCAACTCCAGGGTTTACCTTCCATAAAAGGTGTCATGTTGTCAGAATCCCATGAAAAGGGTTGGCTTTGTTGATGTGGATGGAGAGGGAACAGGAAATGGGTGGAGAGAGTAAAAGATAATAAATGACAGCAGATAAGAGAAACTGAGGGAAGAGTGGCACAGATATGAACACAAAGAAGCACATGGATAGAACAGACTCAATCTCTCTTGAAAGAAATAGAGAAAAAAATATCCAGGAAATTATCTTCTTATGAAAATGGAATCAATGTGGACATTTGTGGTAAAAGTAACATGAGCTCTTGTCATGGCGGAACTCAGACTAAAGTTTTCAGGCTTATGGTAAAGTTTGAGAAAATTTTTCCATTGTTGCTGTTGTAATTGTCATTATCTTCATACTAAGGGCACAGCAGCTATACAAATGTTACAGCTTGAATATTAGTCATCAGAATTTCCTTTCAGAGTTAAACTTTATTTTAAAAAAAAATCATAAATTCTAGGGCCTAAAATCCAATACCTTCTACCAACAGTAGGACTGCTATTTAGTAAAGAAGGAAAGAGTTGACTAGAGCAATTTAGGATAATCTGAGTAAATTTTATTCAATCAATCAAGTATCAGTATGTAACCACTATGGCTAGTCTCTGGGGATACAAAACAAAAGAGGAAATATTCCCTGCCTTCAAGGTAAAGACCTCATTCTGTTGGGGGGGGGGTGAAGAACGAAGCTGGAGGAGGTGTAGATAGAAAATAATGTGCACATATGTACATATGCACAAAATAAATACATACAAAAATGATGGAGAAGGAAGGAAGGAAGGGAGGAAGGGAGGGAGGGAGGGAGGGAGGGAGGGAGGAAGGAAGGAAGGAAGGAAGGAAGGAAGGAAGGAAGGAAGGAAGGAAGGAAGGAAGGAAGGAAGGAAGGAAGGAAGGAAGGAAGGAAGGAGGTCTGCCTCAAATTGTTCAGAGTGGGAGGACAAGTACTATTTCAATATGATTTTATAAAGTTGGTCTCCTTCCACATGAATTGACAAATCCCTCAAGCCCCTGGGGTTTTGCAGGGTTGGTCTTGTTTTGGTGGTATTTAAAAGACTTTGTCCCTCTAGACAAAGTTGATCTTTTTTTATATGGAGCTCATGAATTTCACCTTGTAAGTTAAGAAAGAAGGAAGGAGGGGCAGTTAGGTGGCACAGTGGATAGAACACTGGCCCTGAGTCAGGAGGGCCTGAGCTCAAATCTGGTCTCAGACATTTAATAATTACCTAGCTGTATGACCTCAGGCAAGTCACTTAACCCTATTGCCTTGCAAAAAACCAATAAATAAATAAAAATAAAGTCATTAATATGATTTGGAAAAAAAAGAAGGAAGAAGGAAGGAAGAAAAGGAAGAAAAAGAAAAAACCCTGACCAGAAGGAGCTTACCTTTTCCTGTAGGGATCTAATATTTATACAAAGAAATAAATTCAGTATCTCTACAGAAGAGAAATAGTACCATAGGAATATTTTGCATTTGTAGACTCATAAGACTAGAAAGAACCATAGAAGTCATCTAGATCAACACCTTCATTTTACAGATCAGGAAACTAAGACCCAGAGAGGTTGGGGTTCAAGATCAAGTAGTAAGTAACAGAGAAGATATTTGAAACCCCAGTCCTTTCATTCCAAATCTAATATTCTGTACATTGTACCAAACTATCTTTCATGTTATGCTGCTTTACTTTCTATCCCTTCTTCCACTCCCCAAGAATTTCTAAGAAATAGCTACCAGGAAAGTCTAAGAACAATGTTCAGATGCTAAAGAAACAACAAACTTTGTATGTAACTTTAAGAAAACCAAATAACCTGTCAACATCTTAATTCTGTTAGTTTTTTTTTTTATTTAGACATGGATAGAACTCCCTTTGAGATCCTTTCTACCTGTACAGATCAGGAATAAAGTGACCTTAGTGCGGCCACATATAAGTTTATTCAGTAAATATCAAAATGTTTGTGTAGTTCTTTAATTGGGATGGAAGAATGAACTACTGGAAATGAAAGAAAGACAGAACAGGGAGGGAAATATGTGAAGAGGCAGAGGGAGAAAGAGTAAGACAGAGACCAAAAGAGATTCAGAAAGAAGTCAAAAGAAAATAGGGAAGATAGAAGGAAAAGGGAAAGGAAGAAGTTCAGAGACAGCAATTCTGTAAGATCTAAAGTATAATTTATACATTTAGACTGTGGACTTCAAGGGATTACCACCTTCTAACCCCTGTTTTTGACATAATAAGCACCATTCAGTGCCCAAGGTTCTTTATCCTTAATACAGTTTGTTTGAAGAAGTTTGCAAAGGGCTTTTATCAGAACCTGTGAGGTAGGTAGTACATGAATTAGAAGAAATGAAAACTTTGATTGGAACTTTCCCTTGGTCACAAAGATAATTAAGTGTTGGAGTCAGGAGTCAAATCCAAGTCACCTGACTCAAAGTCCATCATTCTAACCACAATATCACTCTGCCTTTAGGAACCCAAGTATAGAATAGGAGAGCCATAACATCCACCCTGCCAACAGTGGTAGTCAAAGAAGTGTTGCCTTTTAACTGGATGAAATCTAACTGAAGGCCAGGTCCAGCCTGAATGTTTTCTACTTACTACTATAATACAAAAAAAAAAAACCCTAGAAAAATCTGCTACAAAATTACTCCGAGAAAGAAATACCTTTTAGAAAGTTATAAAGGGTCATATTCTGAAATCATCTTTCTTCAAACTATACCATGAAGTTCTGAAATCTAAGGGTAAAAAAAAACATACTACAAATATTATCTTTGCCTTACAAAGGGCAAATGAGTAAAGAACAATTGAGCAAATTTTTCTTTATGGTCAGGATCCTGGAACATATTTGGAATTAATATAGGCAGCTAAGTGACCTAGGGGGCCTGGATTCAAGAAGATTTGAGTTCAATTCTATCCTCAGATACTAGTTTCACCCTCCTGGGCAAGTCACTTAACTTCTGTCTTCCTGTTTCCTCAAAAATAAAATAAGGATAACAATAGCACCTACTCAGAGTTTTTATGAAGATCAAATGAAAAACTATTTAGAAAGCACTTAGCACCTCTCTGTTGGACAAAGGGAGGAAAAATGTCCAGGGCAAGAGAGATAATAGACCAGCTGTTCAGATCATGTCTGAAGCAACCATATTTTAATAAGGACATTGATCAACTGAAGAACATGCAAAGAAGGGTAATCAATTTAGTGACTGCCTCTAGGTCATACCCATGACAATCCATTGAAGGAATTTGGGGTGTCTAACCTCTCAGGTACTTAAGATAGACTCAACTGCTGTCTTCAGGTTTTTGAAGGGTTGCCCAATAGAAAGAAGATCAGACTTGCTCTACTTGACTTCTGAGGATAAAACTATGTTCCTCCAATTCCCCTCTCCCAAATAGTTAAAACAGTCACAAAGAACTGGTTTGAAGGAGGGGTTCATTGGGCGGGGCTTGAGGAGAGTAATGAGTAGATCAACACCAGAAACACGATTGAAAAAAAATAAGACAATTAATAAAAATTAACTCAAATTAATTTGAAATAAAGAATACCTTGAAGAGAGCCCCTCCACAATATGGTGCCTATTACTTTTTTGGCTTTATCTCCTGCTACTTTGGTTTCCAGTCAACCAGGATAGCATTCATAGCTTTTGTCACATCTGCACTTATTCCTTGATTGAAAATTCTCTTCCTTTTCCCTCCCACAATGTCCATCCTTTGGGATGGAATTCTTATGCATCTTATAGATGCATCTCTTTTAGAGATGTTTACAGAATTGTTATGCATCCTCTTAAGTTATTTGTACAAGTCACTTCCAGGAAGCCTCCCCACTGATTCCCCTCCCCCCAAGTCAATAATGATCTTTACCCACCCACCCCAAGAACTTGCAGAAGACTTTGGATGTCTTAGTACATACGTATATCATAATTACTTGGTCATCAGTCTTATATATATGCTCTTTCTACCTATTATATTATAAATACTATGAGAGCAGAGGCAATATCTAATATAAAGTTTGTATCTCTTTCAGTGAGCGTGTACAGTCCTCTATACTTAACAAGTGTGTGTAGAACTGAACTGAAGATAAATCACACTCATGAGAGTGTTCGGTCTGGGGGACACATGTAGTTGCTAGACAATGACTACAATGCAGAGTCAAAGATATCAATAAAATATATTTTAAGTAAAGAAATCATACTTTTATGTGCTTTTAAATTTTAAATGGTATGGCTAGAAAGAGAAAATAGGGTTTTAGCAATAAAGCCAATCCCTTTCATGGCTACATTGCTTTGGTATTTTATACATCTTGTGCCTCTGAAATATTTTTAGAACATGGCAGAAGCACCTTCTTCTTTTGCTTCTTTACAATGCCCCTCAGAGTCACCATGTGTTTATGGGCATTTGGCCTCAAAGGAATATAAAGGGCCCTAATATGACAGAGGACTGGGGGATGGTTCTGGCTGAAAGCCATTGTTTAGCCCATAATAAGAAAACAGAACAGGCTTAGTTCCTTTTTTCATGGAAAAAGACATGATATTAGCTTCAACTTTTTATTGAATATCTGGATATCCAGATATCTAAGACATTTATGTTGTTTTTTTTTGTTTTTGTGGGGTGATGGAGTTAAGTAACTTGTCTAAGGTCACACAGCTAGCAAGTACCAAGTGTCTGAAGCTGAATTTGAACTCATGTCTTACTGACTTCAGGGCTATCCACTGTGTCACCTAGCTGCCCTACCTTGGATGTTTGGAACAGGATATGCTATAGTATCTCAAACTCATCATGTTTAAACCAGAACCCATTATATTTCCCCTAAAATCCTCCCCTCTGCTGCAATTTCCTACTATTATTGAATGCAACATCATCCTCTCAGTAACCCGGACTAGCAACCTCAGTGTCTTCCTAAACTCACTCTCACCTCACATAGCCAATTTACTGCCAAATCTTGTCATTTTTATACAACATCTCTCACACCCTTCTCTGTTCTCACATAACTACAACTTTAATTCAGGACATCATGACCTCTCATTTGGACTACTAGAACCCCCTCCTAACTTCTCTCCCTAATCAAGTCTCTCCCCACTCCAATTCATCCTCCATTCAGTTGCCAAGATGATTTTAAATAAAACATAGGTCTGACCATGACACTTCTCTGCTTAATAAACCCTAGTCGCTCCTCCTTGAGCAGCTATGTGGCACGGTGGATAGAGTACAAAGAAGATTCCTCTTCCTGAACTTCCCGAGTTCAAATCTGGTCTCAGACATTTTCTAGCTGTGTGAACCTGGCAAAATCACTTAGCACTATTTGTCTCATTTTCTTCATTTATAAAATGAAATAACAAATCACTCCAATATCTCTACCAAAAAAAATACCAAATGTAATCACAAAGAGTCAGACATGACTGAAAAACAACCAAACATAAAGCTCCTTCTTTTTTCCAGGATCAAATAAAAATTCCTCTGTTTAGCCTTCAAAACTCTTCATAGCCTGATTTCTTCCAACTTTTCCAGCCTCTTAAACTGTACTCCCACCCAAATGCCTACAATCAAGTCATCCTTCTACCACTCTCCAGCTCCTACTATATGTATCATGTATGTACATAGTTACATATTGTCTGCCTCATTAGATTGTAAGCTTCTTTGAAGGCAAATATGGTTTTTGCCTTTCCTTGTAACTTCAGGTCTTACCATCATCGTGTCTAAAATAGAGCCTCAATAGATGCTTTCTGACTGAAGGACTGGCAGCTCACTCCCGTGCAAGGAAACATATTCCATAAATTCTTGGTTCCATATTAAATTATAACTTAGCAAAGATCCTTAAATTACTAAAGGAAGTATTCACTATGCAATCCACATGTCCCACTTCTATCAAGGATGACAAAGTCTCCTAGTGTAAAAATGCCATCATCTTCCCTTGCTCCCTGAAGTAGAGGCTGAAAATATATTATATGACTAGCATTCACCAAGTGCCTTATTGTTTGTGAAGCACTTTATAAATGTCTCACTTTATCCTCTCAACAATCATTTTACAGCTAAGAAAACTGAGGCAGACAAATATTAAGTGGTTCGACTGAGGTTACATAGCCAATATCTCAGGCCAGATTTGAACTCAAGCCTTCCTGACTCTTGGTCCATACTTTATTCACTATGCCACTTAGCTGCATAAATGTTATTTACAATCTCCCTAATTTTACTTTGTTCCAAGAGAAAAATTCTTTAGTAAAGTGAATACAAGAAAAAAAAATAATCATGGATGTTCTGAATCTACTTCTGAATTTCATTTAGGGCTATCCTAATTTTCTGAATCATGATCTCTTCAGAACTAAGTCAAAAAAGCCTAACTTGAAACTAGACAAATGCCCAATAGCTAATGGATGAACCCATTCTTTTTTCCAAAGTTAGGAAAGAAAGTAGTTTTCCACATTCAATTCCTATTCCGCAATTAACCCTGATCTCCTATTAAAGTTCCCATTATTGATTAGAGAAACTTCTTGTGGGTTTGTGATGATAACACAAGAGATTCAAGCTAAAAATTAGTGCCTTAAATGTTAAATAATTATAAAGAATACTATTAATAGAGTATTAAAATACCCCTAGGATTCATAATATATTTCCCCATTTTTAAGTATTTTTATTGAAAGCTTTGAGTTTCAAATTCTAACCTTCTTTCTCCCCTCCCTCACATAGTGAGTAATAAGATATAGGTTACACACGTTCAATTATGCAAAACATTTCCATATTAGTCATTTTGTACAAGAAGATTCAAATAAAAGAAAAATGAAATAGAAAGTGAAAAATATCATGATTCAATCTGTATTCAATCAATATTCTTTCTCTGGAGGAAGATAATATGCTTCATCATTAGTCCTTTGGGATTGTCTTGTATCATTGTTTTGCTAAAAAATAGCTGAGACATTCACAATTCTTCATAAAACAATATTGTTGTTACTGTATACAATATTCTCTTGGTTCTGTTTCACTTCATTTTGTGTCAGTTCATATAAGTTCTTTCCAAGTTTTTCTTATCATTTCTTATAGCATAATACTAATTCCATTACACTAATATACCACGACTTGCTTGCTCATTCCTCATTTAATGGGAATCCCTTTGATTTCCAATTCTTAAACACCACAAAAAGATCTGCTTTAAATATTTTCATACAAAAGGCCCTTTCCCCATTTTTGGATGTCTTTGGGATATAGACCTAGCAGTGCTATTTTTGAATTAAAGAGGATGCACAGGCATAATTCCAAACTGTTCTCCAGAATAGTTGGATCAGTTCATAACTCTACCAACAGTGCATTAATGTACCAGTTTTTCTTTATCTCCTCCAATATCCAACATTTTCCTTTTTTGTCATATTACCCATTCTGATAAATATGAGGTCATACTTCAGAGTTGTTTTAATTTTTATTTTTCTAATAAATGATGATTAAGAGCATTTTCTTATATGACTACAGATTATTTTGATTTCTTTGTCTGAAAACTGTTCATATCTTTTGACCATATATTAGAGAATGGCTTGTATTTTAAAAATTAGACTCAGTTCTGTATATATTTGAGTAATGAGACCTTTATCAGAGATACTTGTTACAAAAAATTTTCCCCCAGTTTTCATTCTTTTAATTTTGGTTGCATTGGTTTTGTTTGTGAAAAACTTTTAAATTTTATATAGTCAAAATTATCTATTTTACAATTTGTAATGCTTTCTATATTTTCTTTGGTCTTAAATTCTTTCATTAGCCATAAACCTTTCTAGCCCCATTTTCCTCATCTGTAAAATGAAGAGATGAGACTCAATCTAGCTTAATCTAGGGTCCATGAACTTGAGTTTTAAAAAAAATTTCGTAACTTCATTTCAATTTAATTGATTTTTTGTATATATTTATATTATGAATTAAAAATATTATTCTGAGAAAAGATCAATAGATTTCAATAAACTGCAAAAGGGATCTATGACATAAAATAGGTTAGGAAGCCCGGGATATATGATCTATAGGGTCCTTATTAATTCTAAAAGCCTGTGAAACTATGATCCTAAGTTAGTAGTATTTTACAGGGAGCATTAGGTTCTTATTTAATTAACACATTGGGGTGGGATGTGGGTGAAGTCTTTAGTTATTGGTGAAGAAAAATGATCCTAGCCTATTCTTTGCTTTGTTGTTGTTCAATCATATCCATGAAGCCTTCTGGGGTTTTCTTGGCAAAGATACTAGAGTGATTTGTCATTTCTGTCTTTAGTTCATTTTACAGATAAGGAAACTGAGGTAAATAAGGTGAAGTGACTTTCTCAGAATCATACAACTAGTAAGTGTCTGAGACCAGATTTGAACTCAGGGAGATGAGTCTTCCTGACTCCAGGTCTAACACACTACCCACTGCAACATCTGGCTGCCCAACCTATCTTTTGTTATTTAACTATTTATACATTGTCCATGTATTTTGCCAATATTTGTCAATATATTTTTTCTTTTATCAATAAACTCCCACCTCTTTCCATTTCTTGTTAAAGTCATCAAAGAGCTCCAACTTCTTTGTGATTGTAGATGAGATCTGATGTTGTATTCCACTCTTACGTCACAAAAGAAAAGATAGGCTCTCTGTACAGCATCGCTTTCTGCTAGGATATGTACTTCAGAACTTCTAAATATTGGAGTAAGGATCAAGGTGGCATTTTACTGCCACAGAGAAGGAGACCTGCTTCTTTGAATTGAAATTCTATATAAATCATTGCTGAAAAATAGCTCTGCCTTCTGGGTTAACACTTGCCCATCAATGCACTTCAGCATTTAATAAATCTATACTGAAAGATCTACAACATTCATGTCTGCATTGAAGCACAAAATAGGACCAAAAACACAGAATAGGACCAAAAATTGGAAGCCTGTGTTCAAATCTTTTTTTTTTTTAGTTTTTGCAAGGCAAATGGGGTTAAGTGGCTTGCCCAAGGCCACACAGCTAGGTAATTATTAAGTGTCTGAGGCTGGATTTGAACTCAGGTACTCCTGACTCCAGGGCTGGTGCTCTATCCACTGCATCACCTAACCACCCCTCTGTGTTCAAATCTTACCATGCACATTTATTAATTGTTAGACCCTGAATAAGTTACTGAAATTTTCTGAATATATTTCTTCTCATTCTGTGTGCATATATATAATACCCATCCTTCTTTTCTCAGACTTCTAGCTTTAAATACACCCTTGCTTTATAAGGGAATCATGTTGAAAAATTGTAAAAAATAATTTAGAAAATATAAGATGTGATTTAAACATAAAAAGTGGGTAAAACTGAAATTTCTCTTTGAGATTTGGGGACGGGAACCAGTCTATTTTTTTTCCTCTAGGAACTTCATTTGTGAGCAGGTCAACCAAACTAACTGTATGAGCTGCACTCATAGAAATCTAAAGCTTAAGGTAATCCAATGTGCCCTCCCTTCTTCAAGCAGGACTCTGATACATTTAAATTCATCACTTCCTCTCACTGTTTAGGAAGTGTCAAGGCTTTAACTGAGATTTTTATGAGTCTTCCTCTGCTCTGTCTCCTCTGACAAGTATCATACTTATCCCCACTTAATGTTTCCTTGAGCTTCTAAGGGATTTTTCTGTTTCCCCTATAGCTGTGTTTTGGTGGTGCTCTACTGGTTTCTGCTGTGCTTCTGTCCATTTTTTTTTTAAATTTAGTGCTATCTTTGACACAAGGTGAGGAAACAACAAACTACTTTTCCCCTTGAGTATCAACAGCCATCACATTCAACCTTGGTTACATACATCTCCTCCCTTTTGTTTACAATTTATATGTTGAGTGAGCTAAATGATTTTGTGGCTAGAGGAACAGATTAGGAATCAAAAAGATCTGATTTCAAAGCCTCAATCAGGTCTATTATTATTGATTTAGCCCTGGTGACATTATTTAATTTTCTAAGTCTCAGTTTCCCTGACTATATAATAGGGAAGACAATAACAGTACCAACTTCACAGGGTTGTTGTGCCGATCAAATGAGATAATTTAAGTAAAACATTTTGAAAAAATTAAAGCACTATATAAATGTTAGCTAGTATTAGGGCAGGTAGGTGGTACAGTGGATAAAGCCCTGGGTTTAGAGTAAGGAAAACACATATTCATGAGTTCAAATCTGACCCCAGATATTTACTAGGCACAGGGTTTTGCCTCAGTTTCCTCATCTGTAAAATGAGCTGAAGAATGAAATGGAAACCACTCCAATACTTTTGCCAAGAAAACTCCAGAGGGAGGAGTTAAGTGTGATATAACCCACTCCCAGGAGGCTTCCTATTTTAAATGATCATTCTTGAGGAGTAAACACTAAGTATTATTATTTCTATATAACTGAAGGATTTCAAAGCAGCTAGGTGCTTCAGTGGATAGAGTACTAGATCTGGAATCAGGAGAGTTCCAATCCAGCCTCAGACATTTTCTAGAACTATGACCATGGGTAAGTCATTTAATCCTATTTGCTTTAGTTTCCTCATCTGTAAAATAAGCCGGAAAAGAAAATGGCAAACCACTCCAGTGTCTTTGCCAAGAAAACTCCAAATAAAATTCAGGAGAGTTAGACACAACTAAAACAACTCAACAAAGAATTTCAAGTACTATCAGTAACCTCTAAATGTGGTATCCAGGGCAAAATTTCCATCACTCCACTGATCATATAACACTATTTATTTTTATTATGTTGATTACCATTGAACCCATTATTTATGAATTTCAATTTGTCCCCAATAGATAGATTTCAATTTGTCTGAAGCTGAAAACTGTTATTTCCTTGATGTGTTTCTTAAAAGTCAAATTTTTATATTTTTTAATTTTAATTGATGTTTTATTTTACAAAACATTTAAAGATTAGCTCCCTTTGTGAGAAGCCTCTTCTAACAAAGTAAAACAGTGAAAACTAATAATATAGTAACCTTATGAAAGAATATATACAATATTTTGTATCTGTTGCTCTCTCACCTCTAGAAAAAAAGAAAAACAAAAATAAATTTATTGTAACAAATATGCATCTTCAAGTAAAAATAAATTGCCTGAATGGTTACAAAATACCAATTATATATATAACTCATTTTATGCCTTTACTTACATTTCTAATGGACATCATTTTTCACTTAGATGTTTTTGAATCCGATCTGACTTTGTATCATATTGGGGGTTTTTTCCTTTGCAAAGATTCTGGAGTAGTTTGCCATTTCCTTCTCCAGATCATTTTATAGATGGAGAAACTGAGACAAGAGTTAAGGGTTAATGACTTTCATGGATCACACAGCTAGAAAGTGTCTAAGACCAGATTTGAACTCAGGAAGATGAGTCTTCCTGACTTCACAACTGGCACTGTATCTACTCTGCCACCTAATTGTCCTTGTTTCATCATTAGTCCTCTGAAATAATGAATAGTGTGGTTATTGTATTGATCATAGCTCTTACAGCTTTCAAAGCTTTTGCTGTTGCTACGGTGCTATTATTATAAAAATTGTTCTCCTGGTTCTGTTCATTTAATTATCTTTTTTAAAATATCCTCAAAATTATTCATTTCTATAATTTTAATGCTATAGGATAAATTCATCTTGGGGTTTTTGTTTACCTAACTCTGAATCAGTTAATGTCTTTCCATAACTTTTTGAAATCATCTATTTCCTCATTTTAAAGTGCAATAATATTATGTTTTACATTTTATAGTTTTCATTTTACTCCATTTTAGGTTACCCACTTTATACTGGCATAGGGACCCTGACACATCTTATCTTGGTGCTAAAACCATCTATTAGCATTCATTAAAGCATCCAATGCCCACCCCATCTTATGATCTATCTACTATATATTGTGATAATAAACCAAGTTTTTCTGAAGAAATTTTTAAAGTGAGGATCTCATTTTTAATATCAGTTTGTTTTTCCCTATCGAAAAGATGCCTATTAAAGATTCCATTTTGTGGGTTAATACACACACACACACACACACACACACACACACACACACACATGCACGCACACACATACACACATATAATTAGCCTTATTATAGTTCTAGAAAGCGAAGGAATTATTAGAACTCTTATATTATTAGTGGTCACCTAGTCTGAACCCTCAATTCTACATATTTTAATGCTACAAAATAGGAAGTATGAGTTTTATCATTCCCACCTTACAAAAACACAAGCTGAGACCCCAAGACATAAAGTTATTTGCCTAAGACCACCAAGCTCAAGTATGGAAAGAACTCAAATTCAAATCTCCTGACTCCTGCTCTGGTCTCAGTATTACTTTCAATTTCACTACTACTAGCTCTTATTCAACTGAATATAAATCTAGAGTCACCTTTTTAACATCCCTTCAAAGTCAACCTGAATGAGAATAGAAACAGTAACCAAAAACCTTTTTTTCCCATCCTTTGCAAAATTCCCATCTCTACATCCTTCCTACATAAGTATTAACCACCACATGATTTACAGTATTGTAATCATCATTATGACTTTTCCCTTTGAGAAACTCTTAATAGAAGGATTAGAATTTAAGAATACTTCAAAGGACCAAACTTCACTAATTGCTGCAGAGCATTTTTTAATATCCATATGGTAAAGAAAATAGAGATAGAATAACACTGTTTATTGCAAAATAAAATTATAATATCTGTTTATTTTTATTGGTAATTTAATTATGCTTGTACATAGAGAAGAAATTATAGTAAAAATATTTTTTTCAAATTGCATCTATTGACACATCTGGTACTTCTAATGTTAAAATATAATTTCTTCCCTTCATTCATCTGTAAAAATCCTTTAGTACCATTGTTGATATTAACCATTATAAATTTCTTCCTTTCTGGCTTCATTTCTATCCTCCTTAACCATTACCAAAAAAATATCTTTTTCATTCTTTTTTCCTCAATGAATAAGATTCTATTTGACTTCCCTTAAATGATATTTCCTGTTGGTTCACAATAAGTAAGAAAAACAGGCAGCAGGAAAAAAAAGTTAGAGTTTTGCTCTCAAACCATCATATTTTTCCAAGAAAGTTGACTTTCTAAGCTTCCTACCTCTCCTCCAAATTATTTCCTGACCTCACATGCTGATATGGCAGCAAGAAAAGTCCTGCATTATCTGCCTTTTGGGTAGCATCTAAATATGGATAGTATAGGAGAGAACCCCATCATTGAGTCTGAAAATGAGAGATGAATAGAAAAGAAATTACAAGACCAGAGAGTTAAGTCTCTCCCCTGACATCTTCTGCCTTCAAAAGGAAGAGCAAAGAGTACATTGATCCATTAGGAGATATGCCCATTAAGGGACTAAGAAGAGTAGTTATACTTCAACACTGAAGAACTAAGGGTTACAAGGACTTTTCAGTTTAAAGTAACAGATCCCAGTTATCATTGCAACTCATTAAACAAGTACACAAGAAAGCTTATTTGCTTATAGATTCTGCCTTCTTTCTTCTTCAGGTTAACATAAAGATTAGAAGAAAGGTCAGTATCACTATAACATGATCCTGTGGTAAATAATGTTCTCATTCAGTCTTTTGTCTTTTCTACAAGGTCAACTTCAGAAATGTGAGGTTTTTTGCCTAAAGAAAGGAGGAGAGATAATAACTGACATTTTTACAGAGCTTCAAAATGTATAAAGTGAGTTATTTACATGATCTAATTTGACCCTCACAGCAACCCCAAGAGATATTAGCAATTCCCATTTCCCAGATAAAAACAGAAGTTCAGAAATGTTCAGTGACACTATCCAGTCAATAGTTGTATTACCTTGCAAAATGTAGATAATAATGCCTGTTTCAAATCAAATGAGATAATTATTTATGTGTAATGAAATGGTTGGAAATCAAGATACCTGGGTCTACATATGGTCAGTCATTCAGTCATTAAATATTTATTTATGTTTATAAAAATGTACCAGACACTGTGTCAAATGTTGATAATACAAAGAAGTTCCTGCTCTCAGGGAATTCCTACAGTCTAATGGAGGAGACAATATGCAAAACAACTATGTACAAACAAAATAAAGATAGAATAAATTGGAACTAATCAACAACACTAGAAGTATGGGGGAATCAAGAAACACTTCCTGTAGGAGGAGATATTTTATCTGGGACTTGAAGGAAGTAATGGAAGTCAGAAGGCAGAGATGAGGAGGGAGAGCATTCCAGGTATGGGGACAGCCAGAGAAAGTGCCTGGAGCTGAGAGCAAGGAGGTTAGTGACCCTGGATCACAGAGTATATAGGAATCAAGTAAGTTAGAGTAAGAGGTAAGAAAATCCTAAAGGTCTCCCTTAGGGAAGGAAAGGAAAGGGGCTGGAGAAATTGAAAATATTTCTGAATATTCAGACGAAATCTGAAATATTCATCCTTCTTGCCTGAAACTCTACAGCCTTTGACATTATCAATCACTCATCCTCTTCTCCTTTATACTCTCTTCTCTCCAAGCTTTTGTGATACTGCTTTTTCCTCCTTCTCTTCTTACCTATCTGGCCACTCCTTCCCAGTTTCTTTTGTTGGTCTTCATCATGGCGATGATTAATGACCATGGGTATCACCCAAAGCTCTGTCCTGTATCCTCTTCTCTCTTCACCATATATTATTTTACTAAGTGATTTCATCACTTAGCATGGATTAAAGAATAATCTCTCTACTTTTGTTTTTTCCTTTTATTATTTCAATTTTATTTAATTTTTAATTTATGGAATAAAACAAGCATTTTCATAATATAGTATAATAAAAAAAAGTTAATTGCACAGGAAACTGCAAATCTATTTTCCTATAGCTTGCTATATATTTTTAAAAATATAGTAAAGTCATCATGTAAATTTATTTTTTCCCTTTCTCCCCCCTCATCCTAGAGATAGTTACCATTAGGCGAAAATATGCATGTATGTATATATGCATGTGTATGTATATGTATATATCTAAAATAATTTTACACATATTTCTATTAATTCTTTCTCTGGATTAAACTCTACAAGGGCAGCTAAGTGGCACAGAAGATGGAGCATTGGCCTTGGAGTCAGGAGGACTTAGTCACTTAACTCTTACTAGTTGTGTGGCCTGGACAGGTCACTTAACCCTGATTGCTTCCATCCAGTACCATCTCCAGTTGTCTTGATTATATCTGGCCACTAGACCCAGATGACTCTAGAAAAGAATGTAAGACTGGTGACTTAGCACAGGCTTCCCTCACTCAAATCCAGTTCACATGCTTGTCAAGGCATCACCTTCCCTGCTGTCATGGTCTTCTTCAAGAACAAAGGACAAAATCATCATCATCATCATCATCATCATCATCATATTTCCTGTTCTTTGTTTACAGGTCACCTCTCCAATTTTATTGTGAACTCCTTGAAGGCAGGGATTGTTTTTGCTTTATTTTTTATCCCCAGAGGTTAGTAGGGACTTAATAAATAAATGCTTATTTATTTGCTGAGAAGTTCCTAGTACACAGTTGTAATTAGTAATTTAATTTAGTGGCTGATCAATTAAGATCGCCACAATTAAAAAATGAGCAACCCTTCAACATGACTAACTCTTCCCAAAGCCATATTATGCTCTGCATTATTTCCCAATCCAATTATCACCTAAACAGATTCCTATTTATCTAAATGTGAGTAAAAGATAGAGGCAATAATCATCACATATGAACTCCATAATGATATCTGGGGGAAAACTTGAAAAGGAGTTAAATGAAATGAAAGTAGTATCAAGTCAAGGAATTTTTCATTTAATGTATTCTTAAGTTATAGAAAGTAACTTGAGATTGTTAGTGTGTGACAAAATATTTTTCATACCCCAGACAAACATTCTAAAAGTGATTTTTAAATTATTTTAAGGACCTTTTCTTCTGAGGTTTAAATTGTTCTCCTTACTGTATTCTTTAGCAAGGAAAATAGTGATGGGATTGAAAACTTTAGAAAGTGTGGGTTTTACAGAATTCCAAGACATTGACATAAAACCATAACAGAAATCTGTCATACCAACATTCCAGTTGGAATCTTGGAACCTGTCAACTCTACAAACTTCCCTGCCACTAACATTCTATCCCATCCAGATCTTTCTAATTCCTGCCACCAACATGAGTCCCCAGATATATCCTAAAATAATGATAAACAAACTATAAAACATGTCTAATGTCACTGCCCCCCACAACCCATTATCAATATTCTGCTGTAAAACTATGGAGCCATGCCATATGATATAATATTATCCCATAAATTCTTACTGTTTGGTTTTATATCCAAGATATAGAGAAGGATCAATAAATGCCTCTATGATATGAACTCCTGTTTTCTGTTTGGGTCCTCAAGGGATGGGGATAGAGAGTGGGAATGGAGAAAAAAAGTGAGTGAGTGTCTGTGTGTGTGTGTGTGTGTGTGTGTGTGTGTGTGTATGAGAGAGACAGAGAGAGAGAGAGAGAGAGAGAGAGAGAGAGAGAGAGAGAGAGAGAGACTTGAACAAATCACTTCTTTTTATACTCAGTTTATCTTTTTTTTAAAGACATCTATTTCTTGCTGACTTAGGAAGGTAGGAAGGGAAGGAAGGGAGGGGGAAATTTTACAAAAATTAATGTTGAAAACTATCTCTACATGTAATTGGAAAAAATACTATTACAATAAAAAATGAAAAATAAAATGGCATCTAAGAACTGAAGCTTTCCATCAGTTGAGGAAAGGCTAAACAAATAATTGTATATAAATCTATTGGAATCTTACTGCACTGTATGTAATAAATAGTGAATTGGAAGAGAGAAGTCAGGAATGGTGGTACATGCTTGTAATCTCAGATATAGAGGAGGTTGAGACTGCCAGATCTTTTGAGTTCAGACATATGAAACTGAAGTATGTAATGTAGATGAAGTGTACAAACTAAGCCAGGCATTAAAATAGTGAGTCCCTAGGAGCAGGAGGGCTTCCAGATTGCCTATGGTCAAGGCATCACCTCCCCTGATGTCATGGTCTTCTTCAAGAACAAAGGACAAAATCATCATCATCATCAAATTTCTTGTTCTTTGTTTACAGATTACCTCTCCAATTGTATTATGAACTCCTTGGAGGCAGGGATTGTTTTTACTTTATTTTCTATCCCTAGCCCAGGCCACAAATGAATCAGATATAAGTTCCCATTCCTATCAGCAGGGGAAATCAGTCCCATGAGTAATAGTAGTCCCTGGATTTCTACCAGGGTGAAATTGGGAGGCTCAGTCCTAATAATAGTAATAATAATAATAATAATAATAATAATAATAATAATAATAATAATTCAGAGAAGCACAGAAAAATTTATATGAATTGATACAGAATGAAATAATCAGAACGAGGAAAACAATTTTATACTGACTGCACAATGTAAATAGAAGCAACAAAACTATCAACTACTATATAAATGTCAGGACCAATCAAAAAAAATCACCTTTCTCCCTTCATTGCAGAAGTGGGGGTTATAGATGTGAAATACTAAAAATACTCTTAAACACAGTTGATAAGCCGATTGATTTTGCTGAAATTTTTCCCTCTATATTTGTAAATCTTTGCTACAAAAACTGACTCTCTGAGTATATTTGAAAATAAATGTGATATAAAATCAAAGTCATCAATTAAAAAAAGATATTTTCCTAATAAGAAAGTGGTCAGGGCAGCTAGGTGGCGTAGTGGATAAAGCACCAGCCTTGGAGTCAGGAGTACCTGGCTTCAAATCTGGTCTCAGACACTTAATAATTACCTAGCTGTGTGGCCGTGGGCAAGCCACTTAACCCCATTTGCCTTGCCAAAAACCTAAAAAAAAAAAAAGTGGTCAAAGTTCTTGAAAGAAAAATTGCAGTGATAACAACCCTATGAAGAATTCACTAGATAACTAATAATTAGAGAAATATAAATCAAAACAGTCATGAATTTTCATACCATATCCAGCAAATTGTCAAACGTGATAAAAAATGAGAATAATCAATGTTGGAGAGGTTGTGGGAAAACAGACACTAATATATTGTTGGTGGGATTGTGAAATAGTATAATATTTTTTTGTCCTTCATTTCAAAGAAGACCACGACATCAGGGAGATGATGCCATGACAAGCACATGTATTGAATTTGAGTGAGGGGGGAGCTGTGCTAGGCCACCAGTCTCACTTTCTCCTCCAAAGTCATCTGGGTCAGTGGTCAGATAGGAATCACGATGACTGGAGACAGCCCTGGATGCGGGGCAATCAGGTTGAAGTGATTTGCCTAAGCTTTCACAGCCAGTAAGTGTCAAATGTCCCAGGCAAGATTCAAACTCTAATCCTCCTGAATCCAAGACCAGTGCTTTATCCACTGCACTACCTAGCTGCCCCGTGAAATATTATTCTAAAAAGCAATTTGGAATTATGTAAAAAATGTTTAAAATTTCCATAGTCTTTGTTAAGTATATACCCCATGGACATCACTGATAAAAATAAATGTTCCATGTTCACCAAATTATTGATAGTAGAACTTTTTTGTGGTTGCAAAGACCTGGAAACAAAGATGTCCATCAACTAAGGAATGGATAAATAAATTGTTGCACATCAATGTAAAAGATTGTTTCAACAAATAATGAGCATGAGCATGAGCATTTTTCCACGAGAAAAGCATAGAAAAACTTATATGAGCTTATGCTCATTCACACATTCATGTAACATGTTGACCTCTTCTTGAGGCAAGGGGTGAAATTTCTTGGAAAATTCACATATTTTTCATGTATATAAATTCACTTGTCAGCAAAAGTAGATGTTTAAGGTCAGAAGAAAGAATTGTAAACAAAATCTGATACTATTCACCTCCCTGGCTTCTTTTAAGTCTCAATTTAAAAATCCCACCTTCTACAAGAAGTTTTCCCCAATCCCTCTTCAATTCAATGTCTTCCCTCTGTTTATCTCCAATTTATCCTACATAGTGCTTGTTTTGCTTGTATTTCTTTGCATATTGTCTCCTCTGTTAGACTGTGAGTTCCTTGAGAGTAGAAACTGTCTATTGCTCTTTTTGCATCTCCGGTACTTACCACAGGGTCAAGCACATCGTAGGTGCTTATGAAGTATTTATTGATTGATTCCCTTACCCTTACCCAGACACACAGATACACAGACACAGAGACAAACAGACACAGAAACACACAGGCACACATAGGCACGTACACACACACACACACACACACACACACACACACACACACACACACACCACAACACAGTGGTTCACCAAACTTTGAATAAATGGGGAAAAAATTCCAGAAAACAAAAATGAAATATACTTCACTTCTCCTGGTAGGAAATCGGGAACTTTGAGGGCAGAATATTGCCCCCATTGTCAAACAGTGATGGTACTGATTGTTTTTCCTTAATAGTTTTTCTTTGTTAAAAGGAGGGTTCCAGTTCTTGGGAATAGGAACATGGATTTGGAGGGGAAAAAAGGACCTGGATCCCTTAGAGATCCCTTAAAGATATAGGATCCCTTAAAGATCCTAACTCAAACAATAGTGAGGTTGTCAGATCTCTAATGTCAAAATAACCAACATTAATAGAGCATTTTTGAAGTTTCATAAATCCCTCGACATCCATTATCTTACCTTATTCTCATAGTATTATTAGATATTTTTATTATCCCCATTTCACAGATTAGGAAACTGAATGAAAAAAGGTAACCTTTTTATGGAGGTTAAGGAGAATGACTGGCAAGAAGGAAGAAGGACTTTGACTTCTCTCCATCCTTCCAGCTGACTTCTACTACAGTTTGGGGAGGTGGGGGGCATTGTTTGTTTCTTTTTTAAAAAATATAGCTGTAGCAATAGCATCTCATACCCATTCCATGCTTTCTTTCCTATCCTCTTCTTTCTGAGGCTTAGTCATTGCTTTAAATTCTGTTCTTGCTCTGGGATCTTAGAGTCATCCAAGCTTCTGAGCTAGTCAGACTCTTCAAGGCCAATTTTCACATTTTGAGTCACAGATATTATAGCCTTGAAGATTTCCTTTTGTAAAATTTTTATTTATTTAAGGCAATGGGGTTAAGAGTGACTTGTCCAAGGCAATTATTAAGTGTCTGAGGTCATATTTGAACTCAAGACCTCCTGACTCCAGGGCTAGTACTCTATCCATTGCATCACCTAGCTGCCTGGAAGTTTTTCTAGAGTTTTGAGGCAAGGGGGAGAAATCTCTGGTTTGGTCCTAGGAGAGATGCTACTGGAGATAATAAACCCTGACTCCTAATGAGCAATATGCACAGTCTACCTTTCTGCATGAGCAAGCTTCTCATGGGTTCCAATCCATCTGATGGAATCTTGGGCCATCAAAACAATATGGAGGGTGGTCCAGACTGTGCTGAGCCACTGGGACAAGAAATGAGAGTAATTTTACCAAGGTCATACAGCCAATATGTGTCTGAGGAAAGAAATGGAACCCAGGTTTTCCAAACTTCCAGGCCAACACTCTATCCATTATGCCAGCATGATTCTGCAGTAACACGTGCTATATGGTAAGGTTAGGTTTGGGTTTGTTTTTTTTTTCTGTGAGGACAGAATTGCTGGACAGATCCTTCAGTCACTAATTTAAGCCAATGAGGATTAAACACTAAGTGCCCTGTTATAATAGACCGTGTATAAATAATGTCCAGTGTACTTTGCTACAGTAAAGATCACAAGTTATTTTTGTAGCTGGATGGTATCGACCAAAAGTCATTTTGTTCATTTGAGACAATGACGGCTGAAATTATTGACTCCTACTGAGCCATGATAACATTACAGCACTGATTCCAACAGCCCTAAAAATAATTGAACCACACTTTCTAGCTCTGTCAAGAAACATCCTCCCTCACTTGCAAACAACAAGCCCCCCAAAGTCTGAAAGTTGGATCCACAGCTAATGAGTGCTCACCAGAAAGGAAGACACACCTTGGCACTCAAGAAATTTAAGAACAAAAAGTAATCATTTGTTTTGCAAACTTAGAAATGCTGGTTGGGGAAAGGACTAAAGAGGCAAAGTGTTAAGAATTTAGAAGTAATTTTTTTCATCCAAGTTTAGAACCATATACAAAAATTTGTTCTTAATACTTCTGATCCCTTGCCTCCAAAATCATAACCACCATTTAAATCTAGGAATCATTAATATAAATTGTCTATTAACAGACATCAGACCTCAAAATCCAAAAAACCAATTCCCACCTCTGACATAACCTGATTGTGTGATTCTGATTGAGTCATCGGATCCTTATTTAAATTTTAGGGCTCTAAATCTGGTTTTGACCACACTTAGGCATGTTATACCAACACACTGCCCATTGGCCACATGTGACTCACATACTCTCAAGTGTGGCCTGAACTAAATTAAAATGCAGTTTCTATCTTATTTTAATATGCTGAACTATCAATAAAAAAGAAATAAGTAAACATGTATAGTTGGGGGAGAGGAGACCACTAAGTACTATAATAGAGTGCTGGGCCCGGTGTCAGGAAGATTCTTCTTTCTGAGTTCAAATCTGGCCTCTGACAGTGTCCCTGGGCAAGTCACTTCATCCTGTTTACCTCAATTTCTTCATCTATAAAATGAACTGGAGAAGGGAATGGCAATTCATTCCAATATCTTTGCCAAGGAAACCCCAAATAGAGTCACAAAGAGTCAAAATCAATTGAAACAAGACAATTCTAAGTGACATGATGGAAAATACCATCCAGATCTGTAGAAAGAATGACAGAGTGTGAATGCAGACCAAGGCATACTATTTTTCACTTAAATTTTTTTCCTTGTCAAGGTTTTTTCTTTTCTGACTCTCTTTCATAACAAGGCTAACATGGAAATATGCTAAAAATGATCATGCATCCTCTCAAACTGACCAATATGACCAGAAAGGACAATGATCGATGTTGGGAGGAATGTGGGAAATCTGGGACACATTGTTGATGGAGCTGTGAACTCATCCAACCTTTCTGGAGAGCAATTTGGGATTACACCCAAAGGGCAATAAAAATGTGCATGCCTTTGGATCCAGCAATGCCACTACTGGGTCTATACCCTGAAGAGATCATGAAAAAAGGTAAAAACATCACTTGTACAAAAATATTCAAAGCAGCTCTGTTTGTGGAAGCAAAGAATTGGAAACTGAGTGAATGCCCATCAATTGGAGAATGGCTGAACAAATTGTGGTATATGTATGTTATATAACACTATTGTTCTATTAGAAACCAGGAGAGATGGGAATTCAGAGAAACCTGAAAGAATTTGCATGAACTGAAGCTGAGCCAGATGAGCAGAACCAGAAGTACATTGTACATCCTAACAACAACATGGTGGTGATGATCAACCTTAATGGACTTGCTCATTCCATCGGTGCAACAATCAGGCACAATTTGTCAGCTTTATCCAGAGAAAGAATTGTGAAGTTTGAACAAAGGCCAAAGACTATTACCTTTAATTAAAAAAAAAACCTGTTATCTTATTATGTAATCTTGCTATCTCTTATAGTCTATTTTTTAAGGATATGATTTCTCTCTCTCAATACTTTCAATTAAATCAATGTAAAGCATGGAAACAATGTGAAGACTAACAGACTGCCTTCTGGGGGGTGGGAAGAGGGAAGTGAGATTGGGGGGGGATTGTAAACTTCAAAAATAAATAAATAATTTTTTTTAAAAAGAAAAAATGGGGCAGCCAGGTGGCACAGCGGATAGAGCACCAGCCCTGGAGTCAGGAGGACTTGAGTTCAATTCTGGCCTCAGACATTTAATAATTACCTTGCTGTGTGACCTTGGGCAAGTTGCTTAACCCAAATGCCTTGCAAAAAAACAAAAAAAATGATTATACTAGATTACTCACTGTCATGGAAAGGGGGAGGGAAGGAAGAGACATAAAAAATATGGAGCTCAAAAATCTTACGAAAAATGAAAGTTGAAAACTATCTTTACATGTAATTGGAAAAAATAAAATTTAAATTTGAAAAAAAATTTTAAAATGAAATAAAATCAGAGATCAGTTAAAAACCCTAAAACAAATGAACAAGAAGTGCTTTTTTTAAATCAAGATACAATCCCTGGGGATTTCTACTTTATTTTGACATCCCTGATCTAATCTATTTTCTAAGACTATAAACTGTAGGAAAAGCATCAACTTGCATTGGGAGAGGGAGCAATCTCACCCAAGGAATTCCCAGAAATGATAAAAATCCAAGGTCTAAGCCCTATGTAAAAGAAATATACAAATAATGAATGTTGTGATATGTGTTCTCAAATTCTTCCACCTGTTCACAGGATTATAGACCTAGATTTGAAAAGGATTTAAGAAGTCATATAGTCTTCAGTTTACAGATGAAGAAACTAAGATCCATGTTGTTAAATGAATTGACCAAGGTCCCACAAGCAATGCCAGAGGTAGGATTTGAACATAGACCAGGTCTAAATACAAGCTATATGCTACTTTCCTTCAAGATCTTTGAACAATTTCTTGATTTTCTTTCCCTCCTCAATTTCCCATAATATTGCCTGCAACTCTTCTTTACACATAAATATTTTCTTCCTCTTATATAAGTAGTAGTAGTAGTAGTAGTAGTAGTAGTAGTAGTAGTAGTAGTAGTAGTAATAATGACATTTATACAGTGTTTTCATTTTTGCAAAATTTATGCAAACACTTCATTTTATCCTCACAGCAACCCTGGCAGGTATGTAGTATCATTATGCCCATTTTACAGAAGAAGAAACTGAGGTAAATAGAAGTGAAGTGGTTTGCCCAGGGTCACACAGCTAGTTAGTGTCTGCACTCATGTCTATCATGCTTCCTGGGTCAGTGTTCTATCCACTGCATCACCCAGTTGACACCTAGGCTCTTGTGTACCTGTCCTTCATCACTCACTCCCCCCATTCAACTTCTGAGCTTATACTGGTCTAATCAGTCACAGTCAGATACACTGTATTTTGACCCCAATTTTGATATTCTTCAAGAATGAAAGATGACAACCAAACCTTACCCATATTAGAATATGTCATCAGGTCTACCATAATACCTGAAATAATAATAATAATAACTTTTTTTTAGTGTTTTGAAGTTTTCAGTGTCAGCTTCATAATAACCCTGTGAGGTAGCTACTACAGGCCTTATTTTCTAGATGCTGAGTCTTGAAGAGATTAAGGGCTATGTCCATGGTCACAGAAGCAGTAAATTTAAGAGAAAAGATTCAAACCAAGGTGTCCCAAGTCAAAGTCCATACCTCTGTCTACACATCCTTCCCATGCAAATCCCCATATTACCCCCCAACCCTGAGGTTGCTTAGTATTTAATAAATATCTGGTTCACTGAAATTGAATTGAATCAAGCTTCGAAGTTCTATCCTATTCTATTTTGTCCCATTATTTCACTTTTGTCCTATAAGAGTGTTCAGAAGCACACTGCTAAGACTGCTATAGAAAGAAAAAGGCATGATGCTGGAATTTGGTATGCTATAATGTTCAAGTCACCTAGAGAAAATACCATAATTTTTTTTTTAAAAATTAGCTTAGGAAAGTGAGAAGCTTTTCCTTTTTTTTTCCTTCTCCAAAGGGGCACAAGCCTTCTCCCAGTTTAACCTCCTGTGACCTTTGAACTTCAAGGGAGGTCATCTGCATGTTACTATTCCCAGCTGTCTTTCTGTCTCCCTGCCCAATTGCAGGCCCTTAGCCCTTTCCATTTTGTGGTGGTATTGATCTGTTGGCAGCAATGGGCTGGATAATTAGCCAGGAATTAGGGTTTCTATTACAGCCAGGAGGCTGCCCCAGCTGATTTATCACCTGAATAATTTACTGTGATTGAAAGGAAATTAAAATGAACTCCATTTGACAACTGTGCGCTTTTATGGGCTTTAGAGAAGACTCAAAAGCCAAATTAATCGCCTGGTGTTGTTTAATAGTCTACTGAGAGTAAATATGGGAAGGATTTTCTCTGTTGATGGGCTTCTTGGACTGGATTTAGGAGGTTTTTATGCTCCCACCAATAAAACTACAGACAGAATCAAAGGGAGTTTTGCTCAAATAGATTCTGCTATTTAAAAAACAACAACAATAATAGTACTAACAACAAAGCTCCCTTTAAAAAAATCCTTCTTCAAGGTTATTTTTATCTACCTCATGCTTAGGAAAAAGTGGAATTGCTTTTTCAATATTTTAAAGGAAATACTTAATTTCCTTGAGAATATGTCTCCATTAACTCCTACCTCATGCATCCTCATATGTCCCATTTAATTATTTCTCTTTCGTTCTCAGAGCCTATAGATCCAAACCCACAACATAATGTTCAGAAGTCAGAATTGTATATTGGGTGTAATGGAAATGTGATAATTGGGCTCTGAACAAATATGAAGCTGGATTTTTTTTAAGTTCTTATTTTTCTTTGGGCAAGGTATATATGTATATGTATATTACATGTACATGTATATTACATGTATGTGTATGTGTATGTATATGTATATGTATTTGGATAGGTCTGCTTGGGATGCAAAAAGTCTAGAGTACTATATTGTATCAGCAAGCATCCAAAACAGTAACTAATTCAAATCAATCAGCCAAGAAATTTGGGAGGGGGAAAAAAAGAGTGAGAAATAAGGTAAATCAGATTTCAAATGGTTCATCCTCTCACTTTTGTTGCAGATGCAATCAAAAAACCATGTCAATCATTGCAAAGAACATTATATAGTCAGTTTGACAATTATTCATATTTCTCCCTCTTTCAAGGCATAGTAGATAAAGAGATAATATTGGAGGAGGAAGACCAGAGTTCAAGTCTCCCTCTGACACATACTCAATGGGTGTTGGAGTCCCCTCTAACTGGAACTACAAAATCAGGGCTCTATTTTTTTATAGATTCTCTAGACTCAGGAAACTATGAATAATGCAGATTAAACTTAAAAGTCTGCGTACAATCCTAACAGCAACATGGGGGTGATGATCAACCTTAATGGACTTGCTCATTCCATCAGTGCAACAATCAGGCACAATTTGGGGTATCTGCAATGGAGAATACCATCTGTATCCAGAAAAGGAATTGTGGAATTTGAACAAAGATTATTACCTTTAATTTTAAAAAAAACCTATTATCTTATTATGTAATTTTGCTATCTCTTATATTTTATTTCTTTTTCCTTAAGGATATGATTTCTCTCTCATCACATTCAACTTAGATCAATGTATACCATGGAAACAATGTAAAGACTAACAGACTGCCTTCTGTGGGGGGATGGGAGTAAGGAAGCAAGAGTAGGGGAAAATTGTAAAATTCACAATAAATAAATATTTTTTTAAAAAAATAAATACATACAGTCCTGATTGTTAAACATTTTATCAGCATACCCCTGGGTTGACCTGCAAACATTACCTGAGTTCAACAGGAATGCAGTAAATGATATCATTACCAGAGCAGAGTACTTATGATTTTAGGATAATGATAATAATAATAATAATAATAACAACAACAACAACAACAACAGTCATTATAGAACTTAAAGGTTTGCAAAATGACTTCCAACCATTATTCCATCTGAACTTCACACTACCCCTTCACATACTAGCTGTGCGACCAGGGACAAGTAAGTCATGTAACCTCTCAGGATCACAGGCAACTCTTGAACCTCAATAGAAATGCCAGTTCTTTTACTTACTTTCCATGAAATGGGTAATCCTTTAAAACTGGCAAATCATTTTAAATTTAATCATTTCTCTGAACCTCAGTTTCCTCATCTGTAAAATTAAAGATTTGGACATGTCCTACGAGATCCCGTCTAGTTCTAAGTTCTATGATTCTATGAGGTTACACATGAGGCATAAGATGAAGTTTCCACAAAGGAATCCATTCCACAGTCCATCCCATTAGATTGATATCTAGGTAGATACAAGTATGAGCAGATATGTGACACAGTGGATAGAGTGCTAAACCTGGAGTCAGGCAGTTCCAATCTTTCTGAGTTCAAATATGGCCTCAAACACTTATCATAACTGTGTAATCCTGGACAAGTCACCTAACCCTGTTTGCCTCAGTTTCCTCATCTGTAAAATGAACTGGAAAAGTAAATGTCAAAACACTCTGGAATCTTTGCCAAAAAAAACCTCAGTTGAGATCACAGAGAGTTTGACATGGCTGAACAACAATAAAAGATATACTTATGCAAGCCTATGTTTATACATATACCCCCTTTTTGAACTACAAAGCAGAGGTTGTGCTTACAAGTAATTGCCACTTTGGAATATCCATCTTTCAAGATTCAATGGGATTAATTGCTAGTCAGACTCCCCTTGAATACCCTTGAATATCTTTTCCCCTTCAAATAATACAGCCATATTGTCAAAGCCATCATTTGTCAAAAGTTATTGCCTAGCAGGAAACAAGGGTATGTCATTCATAGTCCAGTGCTCTTGTGCACACAGTGATCCTCTAGCTCCTCCTCACCTTTCATCTCTCCTAATTACTGTACATTACAAGAAGGTGAATCAGATTAACTGGGAAAATGCTGAGTCAGTCATTGTGCTGTTTAGAGTTCAGTCTCAGGTCCAAGCTTTGGGTCTGACCATCAATATCTGGCTGGTCCATCAGGACCTTATTCAGAAGGATATTGTAGAAATCTTCACAAATGTCTTGTGATGTCTTCAAAACCAAATCAAACTGATTACTAAGCATCTATTTAGTTCAAGGGAGCTAGTGTGTGTGATAGGAAGAATGGAGAGTCAAATCCAGAGCCCCTGGATTTGAATCCTGATTCTTTTCCTTGCTATCTGTGTGTACTTGGGCAAGTCACTTCCCCAGAATCATTCCCTTCCTTTCCCAATTTTTAAAACACTTTGTAAACCTCAAAAACTAAATAAATCCTAGCTATAATTATTGTTTTTATTCTTTTAAAGTTCAGCCCATAACCTCACAGAGAACATGAAGGCCTCAAGAGATACTCCAGGGAAAGTGGTGACAAGTCAATAGAGGTCTCACTTCAGAGTGAGGAATAGGGTGTTGGGTGCCCAGGAAGACCACATCTTCCCCATATTGGTGATCTGGGTCAAAGCACCAATTGTACCATGTTTGTGATGGCTCTGACCTCTCTTCTCTAAGCCTCACTTTTTTCATGTTAGTGGGGTTATAGAACTTCATTTTTTTCTTAGGGTCCCTTCAGGATTTAAATTTTATAATACCCATTCTTTAACAAATCTGGTGGCTTATTTCCTGACTCCTGAAAGATATTTTTCTCAAAAATCATTAAAAAAAGACTATTGATATTCAAGGAAAGTTCTTTTGATGTACAAAATCTACATATAATGGAAAAAATCAGTTGCTAATAGCTGTTTGTAACAAGTATTTTTTGTATTGCATTGTAAAAATATTTGTAACAAGTATTTTTTTAAGGGTAACATCAATGTTGCTTCATTTGTTTGGATAAAATGATATCAGTGCCAGACGAGTGAGGAAGAACTGTGTTTGAGGCTGACCTTAAACATTTTGTAGTTGTAAAGGAAATCCCTTAACCTCCTCTATTTCCTCCTCTGTAAAATGAGGAAATAATAGTATCCAACTCAGAGGATTATTGACAGGAAAAATGGATGTAAAGAACTTAATAAATTTAAATCACTATGTAAATGTGAGCTATTCTTATTCTTCTTATTACTATTATAATTCCAGTCCAACTCAGCTACCACCGATTGCATTTCTTTTTCTAATATCTTCAATGCCCAGAAGAATGACTGGCAAATAGTAGGTACTTAAATACTCAGATTGATTGATTGATTAATTCCAAGGTCAGTACTATATACATTATATTCACTATGCACTAGTGTTTTCTAAAATCTCCTCGAGATGTTAAAGAAATTACCCATCCTATGTTGCTTTGTGGGAGTAATGGTGCAAGATTCTTCAAAACATGATCCCAAACAAATCTAAGATTTCAGGCAACAACTTGAGTCATCAAATAACCCTTTAGGAATACCTGACTGAGTTCTTTCTTACTTACTCATTATCCCCAAACTTTAAAAAATTAAAAGTAGGTCTCTCCTGTTAGATATCATAGCATACTCTTATTTTTGTGCTTCTATTCTAAATTGTTTTATATTTATATTGTTTATAGATCTTAACCCAGCCTACTTAGATAATAAGCACTTTGAGGGTCGGAAACTGCCTTCTATATATTTTAATATCCTCCAGTCTAGCACAGTGCTTTGCATTAATAGACAATGAACTAATAATTCCAGTGAACGAATAAATGAATGAATGTCATTCCCAAAAATAGTATGAAGAAATGATACTTCTGTCAGATTAACCATGACTCAATAAGTGAGAATCTTTGTTTACTCTTTTTTTATAAATTCCAAAGATTATACTTTTGTAAACCCATATAGAAAGCCATAAAGATAAGGTGGTTAAGAAGGTGGTGAGAAAAATGGTCAATAAAGGAAAATAATTTTTAAGACTGAAGATATAGAAATTAATTTTACAAGGTTTTACTTGGAAAGCTCAGTATAATCTACTGTGACTCTGTATGAAGAGAATTTCTAATATGAAATAGTTATAAGGACTCAGGATCAATCTCCCAGAGCAAGGAGGAGATAGAAAGAAAGACAAATAAGTCACGATTTGTAAACTAGATGTGGAAATAGAACATGAATTTATAAAGCTCTAAAAAGGATCATATGATACTCACAACAATCTGAGAAATAGGTGCTCTTATCATCCTCATTTCACAGTTGAGAAAATTAATGCAAAGTTTAAATAACTTGTTCCCAGACTTATACAAAGAGCAAGTGTCTGAGACTGGATTTGAACTCAGGACTTCCTGAGCCCAAGTTCAGTGCTCTAACCACTGTGGTATCTAGGCAGAAAGTGATTTTCTTCAACATTTCTTCACCTATAGCATCTATCTATTAAACTCAGAACAATGACCAATTTCCTACAGGGCCTGTTTCTTATTAACTCCCAATGATGGTTGTGGTGGCATGTTCTCCCTCTCCATATACTGTATTGCAAAGATTCTCCCTTCTCATGTTGACTGTTTGGCCACTTTATTCTAATGGACCAACCAAAGAAACAGGTTATGTTCATGAATTATACTGCTCTAGGAAAGAAATAAATACTATTGTTGTTGTTAAGTCATTTTTCACTTGTGTCCAACATTCCATGACCCCATTTGGGATTTTCTTGGCAGAAATACTGGTGTGGTTTACCATTTCCTTTTCCAATTCATTTTATAGGTAAGGAACTAAGGTAAAGAGGATTAAGCAACTTGCCCAGGGTCACACAACTAGGAAATATCTGAGACCAAATTTGAATGCACCAAGACAAGTCTTCTTGACTCCAAGATATTAGTCATCCACTATATTACACCAACTCTCAATGACAAACAGCTAATAGTGAAAATCTATGCAACATGAATTATTATTAATTAGTTCATATTATCATATAAATATTGTACCTTGTATTATTGTTTATTAATAATTAATATCACATTAATAATAATTGTACCATGTATTATCATATTAATAAAAATTATTAAATAGTACATAGGTTGATATAAAAGTAGGTCAGAATGGTCCAGTAAAAATGGGTTATCTTTCAAATATGAATAGCTATAGTAATAGTTAGCATTTATATATGACTCAAATGTTTACAAAGTGCTTTATATATGTTATCTTGGTTGATCCTCATAGCAATACTGCAATATTCCCTTTTCTACAAACAAGGAAACTAAGATAAACAGAGGTTAAGTGACTTGCCCAAGGTCACACAGCTCATAAGGGTCTGAGACAGTACTTAAATTTTGACCTTCCTGCTCTATCCACCAGGTCACTTCAAATGGGCTCTAATTCCAACTTTCAGCCTCATATCTGTTAGATTCTTGTGTAGATGGAAGTATGAGAGTCAAGGGAGTAGAGAGATAAAGAAATGGAAATTCATAAAATCTATGATTTCTTTATCTCTAAAGAGCTCACTTTACAGATGAAACAATCTATACTTTAATAGAAGACTAATGAACCAAAGTTCAAGATACTTATCACACTGTAAAAGGCTGTTTCCCTGGCATAATGTATTAAAATCACCCTCCTTATCAAAATGAGGAATGATTGACATCCCCCTCTTTTTTGCTTTCTAAATTACAATGTGATTAAAGCCAGAGTTTGAAAACCCTGCAAGAGAAGGCAAAAGTGACATGGAGAAGACCAGCCAATCTAGGACAATCTGGGATTTTCCTTTGGTCAAACCTTGGAATTACCCAACAGATATGAAAACCAAAAGAAAAGATGGGAATTGTTAGAACAAAGCACACATATATTACTTTTGATGTAGCCTTAATTTGAGCAAAGTGATCTTTTCCTTAAGTGAACAGTCTCTCAATGATAGAAACTAAAGCTATTTCCTGAGACCTTTAATGTGTGTGTGTGTGTGTGTGTGTGTGTGTGTTTCATTGTTAAATGTCTTGTATAGGTCATTCAGATTCCACAATAGACACCATTCCAGATAAAATAGTTATTTCACTGATTAGAAGAAACTGTGATCAGCTACAGTGGAGGGAGACACCACATGCCATAGATCCTTAAAGTATGTAGGTCAGAGACTTCATTTTCATTAGTTTTTTTTCTTCTGTATCTTCCTCTATAATGTGTACCATTTGTATCTTATTGTTAACATCTATTTGATTTTACTAGTGAGGGATATGGCCCTGTCTTCATTTTGAATTACAGATAACCTTTTCCAGTTGGTTTTTGTTGCAAGTTGACCTATAAGGTTAGAAATTACCAAGCAACTATAGAAATGAATGCATTACATAGTATTGCTATCATCATTTAATATTAGATATGTTGTATAGAGGAAAGGGCCCTTTACTAAATTGGAGCTGGAAGACCTGACATCTAGTCCCAGTCATCCTGCTAACTAGCCATATTAAGCTATTTAACAATCTACCTGAACCTCATCTTTTTCATCTCTAGAAAAATATTTGCTGACCTACTTCTCTTTGATACAGACCTCAGTAACTGGACTATTTTAATAGCCTACTAATTGGTCTGCCTACCACAAGTATCTCCCCCACTGCAGTTCATCCTTCACTCAGCTGTCAAAGGGATCTTCCTAAATTTTTGGTCTGACCATTCAATAAATTCCATTCCTATCACCTGCAGGACCAATTATATGCTTCTTGTCATGTCAATGACCAACTCCTACCTTTCTAGTGTTCTCACATTTTAATCCTCTCTACATATTCTGTGACCCTAGTCTCCTTGGTTGTTCTAGTAAGACATTTCCTGATACTGGACATTTTCACTGGCCATAATTTCTCTCCCTCCTCATCTTCTTTCATGTCCCAACTAAAACCTCACCTTCCACATGAAAACGTTTTCCTATTCCCATTTCACATAAGTACCTTCACTATGTTAACTGCTTTCAGTTTATCTTTTCTATGTCTTGTTTGTACATAGTTGTTTGAATGTTGTCCTTCCCACTTAACATATTTCCAAGTATAAATACAAGGTATTAAATAAATAGTTATTTACTTATTGACTTCCTTGCAAGGTTATTGTATCAAAGGGGATACTAGATAAAGAGACACTTTGAAAATTGGGAAATGTTGCAAATGTTGGCTACCACTATATCTTTATCGAGAGTTCTAATCTAATAAGCAAATATGTCACTGATTCTTATCCAGACCCCAGATACCCTCTAAAGTAAACAAAAGCATCTTTACATTGCTATTCCATCCACCCTTTCAGACCACTTCTTGTGAAAAAATAATACTCAGAAAGGTCATTTAGCCTAACTAATTAGAATAGCTTGGCTTAATACCCTTCTAGTGCTTTCACAAGGATTAACTCTTCTACTTGAATTTTCTGCAACAAATCTGGGTGTCTAAGAAGCTGAACTCTTGGATTCTAATGCTCAAGGTGTGGCATGCAAAAAATAAACAAACAAACAAACAAACAAATAAATAAATAAATAAATGAATGAATGAATGAATAAACATCCCAAACTATAACTGCCCAAGATAGCTTTACCTCAACATCAAAGAACATAGTCACCATGAGTCCGTTCAACAAATATCCCAAGAGAATTCAAGAAGCAAAATCAGTCAATCCCTTTCACTAGCACTGGAAACAGAGGGGAAGCAATGGAGCCAAAGTCTCGAGTCCTGAGGAATTCCTCTACTAAGCACATGGAAGAAGAAAGCATGCCCCACAAACATGCCCCTTTATTGAGAAACCAAACAATTTTTAGAGACTTTTCCCAATCTTCTACTGATAAAAACTTAAGTAGTGATTTCCTGACAGTTCCTAATCAGAATATATAGGCAACCAGTAGAGAATATATATGTACATTTTAAAATAATAATAATGCACTTGGAGTTCAGTGAGGATTAATGATAGTACCTGCTCTGGTTTGATGGGCTCAGTGGTTGTAAATATGTCAGAATAATGTTGTCTCTCAAAGACTCGATCCAACACTTCTAATTGCTGCTGGGTGAAAAGGTCTCCCCGCATCTGTTTCCGAAGGAAATCTCTGCCTGGGAGGGAATGGCCATTTGGTACTGGAGACTCCTGAATACCTTTGAAAGAGAAGAAAATTTTTAAAAAGGCTGAATAAATGTTATATGTGCCCAAAGAAGACTATATTAAAACATTAGAACTAGAAACAATCTTAGAATTCACTTCATTATACAAAGAAAGAAACTGAATCCAGGAAGGTTAAAGTCACTTGCTCAAGATCTCACAGCAACTTCTTGCTAGAATCAGAATTAGAGCCCAAGTCTTCCAGTTCTTTCATCTACACCACTGTGGCAACCTAACAACCTAAAACTAAAGGTTATCCATATATCACACACTTGTCCCTTCTAATTGAGGAGTAATTTCTAAGGTTTATAAAAAGAGAAAAACCTAAAACTTGTGATATAGTATAAAGATCAAGGGGACCACTGCAGTCACATTTCATTTCCAATGAGTATTCACTCATCCTGTGATGCTGATTGTCACTTAACTTTTCTGAGTCTCAGTTTCTTCATTTATAAAAATAAGACAGATAATTTGGCAACTCTCACTTCTTTCCATTCAATTCAAAACATTAAGTGCCTAGTATGTGCAAGACACTTTGCTAAGCACTAAGGATCCAAAAAGAGGCAAAAGATGCTCTGCCCTCAAGGAGCTTACAAGCTAATGAGGAAAACAACATGCAAACAAATACATACGAAGCAAGCTATTTTAGGAAATAATTAAAAGAGGGAAAGCACTGGAATTGAGAGGAGTCAGGGATACTTGTGAGAGAAACTGACTTTTAAACTGGAAATCATTATTTTAAAAGGTAAATTATAAATATTTACCTGCAAATGTCAGGGACAGATTGGCATAGTGGAAAGAGTGCTTGAATTTGTAGGCAGGAAAAAATTCTGACATGTATTATATGACCTGAGTAAGTCAATTATCCTTTCTCTGCCTTGGGCAATTTTAGGATACATTGACTAATTCAATCTAAAAGAGCATTTATTAAACATCATGTGGGATTGAGGACAAAAAGTCAGAAAATGAAATGTCCCCACCCTCAAGGAGTTTACATTCTAGTGATACAGAGATACAGATAAGAGCAAAGGAGAGGTAAGAAGAGAACACAAGACAAAACAAGATGAAACAAGACTAGATGAGAGGAGGAGGAGAGTACAGAACAGAACTGAAAAATAAGTCACTGACATTTGCACTTTACATTGGTGAAAGGAGCTCCAACATCAGCATTTCTGAGCAATTCTCCCCCATATTCATGAAAATATTAGATATTAAATTATTTTTGATATCTTGGACCTGACTTTCAAAATATGATGTCAAAGGCAAGAAGAATAGCAATTAATTTATTTATATTTCCCTCATTTATTTATCTATGAAAAGATAAATGCAAAAAAACAAGAATGACAAGGATAATGTTATCAGCAGATCAGATGTTTTCTTATAATATGTACCATAATAGTAAACAAGCAATAATCCTGACATTCCCCAAAATATTTAACAAGTCACAGAAAGACAATAATTCTCATGACTATGTACTCACACCCTTTAAAAAAACTTTTTAAAAAAGTTTCCAACCTTCA
The DNA here is from genome assembly GCF_037893015.1 of Macrotis lagotis. Taxonomy (NCBI): domain Eukaryota; kingdom Metazoa; phylum Chordata; class Mammalia; order Peramelemorphia; family Peramelidae; genus Macrotis; species Macrotis lagotis. Next base: position 185,977,858 of record NC_133666.1, read on the forward strand.
ACCATCCTACTCATTAGATTTCAAATGACTTTGGCTGATTTCAAAAAATTAAATTTACTTTCAAGTGAAAAAAGAATATGTGTAATTATTCTGAAGGTCCTCCCAAAAATATTCTCAAAAATGGCAGCATGATAGATATAAATTTGTAGTTACTTGGAGAAACCATTTTGAAAGGGGCAACATTCAATTGAATGAGTAAGTCCTACAAATAGGTTCAAAATCAGACACATGATTTATAATTATGCTTTATGTTTATTCTCAGGCTATTAGAGCCTAAGAAAACCCCAGTATAGATTTTATAATCTAAGTGGGCCCAAGAAGCTACTAGAACATGTGTGATGGCCCTATTTCTTTGATTGTACATACTCTCAGCAATGATTCACCAAGACATCTCTCTGCTCCATTCATTTCTCCTTCCCCATCAAACCCAAAGCCCTTCACCTTCAAAGGACAAATGATCTATTTTTTTTAAAGATATTAGTCTCAACCCATCAATGGCTGAGCCATGGCTCAAGAATCACTTCTAGCATTTTGCTGATTTTAGTAATCTATGAATGCGGACAGTTATGGTGTTTGCACATTTATAAAAGCTTTGTGCACATCATAATAACAGTAACCGAAGCTTCAGTTCCTCTACATCAGGATATGTTTTTCGGGATCATTTCACAATTTTCTTCATTTGGCAGGGCCTAGGAACATGTCAGTGATTGCTAAGAGGGAATTTTAAGTTGAGAGTGAGTTTCAACATGATGAATTGGTGCAAGCAAATAGGCCATAAATAATGTAATTTAGCATATATGGAACTTATCATATTCTGCCCTTGAATATGTGACCTCAGGAAAGTTTTAGGGGTATACAGCAGCTTTAAAAAAAACCTAATCAAATATGCCTGAGTTATTTCCAGCAATTACTTTTGCTGTTGAAATTCTAGTCACCTTTCAAGACTCAATTCAAATGCTATGTCCTCAGTCTTTCCTATTCCCTGATTACTGTACCTCCTGCCCAAAATTCCTTTCCCCAGTTTCACACAGTGGTTTGTAGTTTCATTGTAAATATAATCTACTTTGCATTAAAATTGCTAGTATGGATTTAGATATAGACATATATAGGTATATTTAGATTGTATACCTATAGAAATAGATATATAAACATGCATCCATATGCCTATATAGATGTGAGTATAGATGATGGATATAGAAACATGAATATAGATGTGAATAAGATATATAGTTAGTTATAGATATTTAAGTAAACTAGATGCATACAGCTATAGATGTAGATAATCCATAGACATACAGCTTCAGATATATAGACTCATATATCTGTAGATATAACAGTATAGATTATAGATATAGCTATAGATACTGCTCTATATGTGTGGATGTGTATATTCTATCAAGTACAGGCAGAACTAGGTGGCACAATAAATAGAGTGTAAAGCCAGAATAAGGAAGACTCATCTTCCTCAGTTCAAATCTGACCTCAGATTCTTACTAGTGGTATAACCCTGGGCAAGTCACTTAACCCTATTTGCCCCAGTTTCCTCATGTAATATGAGTTAGAGAAGGAAATGACAAACTACTCCAATATCTTTGCCCAAAAAATCCCAAATGGAGTCACAAAGAATCTGACACAACTAAAAATGACAATAATATGGATATAGATATGGACAAGATCTATAGATAGATATAGTTGTATGTGTACATTTACAGATATAAATAGTTATGTTGGTATATATCTATATATGTAAATTTAGATTTAGATATATATAAAATATTAATATATATCAGTATAGATGTGGAAATAGATATGATTATAAGTCTGAATATATACCAAGAGAAAGAAAATGAAATAGAGAAAAAGAGAGTAAGAAAGAAAAGAAGAGAAAGAGAAAAAAGAAAGAAAAAGAAAGAGAGAGAGATCTTTGTTTTTCAGTTCAAGGAAACAAATATTTATTTAGTTCAAGCTAATTTCAAGACATTGCACCAGCTAATTGGCATAGAAAAAGAAATAAGAATTAGTCTCAACACTCAAGTAGCTCACACTCTATAGGGGTACTTACTTTTTTTAAGTAAGTAATTTTAAAATATATTTTTAAATTAAAAAGTAATTTAAAGGATTGAGGAAGGACTGATAATTAGGGGTATGAGAAATAATCTCATATAAGGGATATCAAGGACCATTCTACTACAGTCCAAACTATTTGAGGGCAGGATCAAAGCTTTAGATGTGGGAGGGATCTTAAAAGTCATCTAATCCAATACCCTCATTTTAGAGATGAAGGATGATGAGATCTAGAGAGCTGAAGCCTCTTAACCAAGATCACAAAAGTAAAAAGTGGCAGTCAGAATTCTAACTCTGATCCCCTGATTCCATAGATAGTGTTTTTCCCACTAATTCAATACTAAGACTTCTTTTTATTTTTCCATATATCTCTCCCAACCACTTAGCACATTACTCTGCACATTATTTATTTACTTTTTTTATAGATCCATTATTCAACCATGTGATAAAAGCTGCTTACTAATGGAGATAGCAACTTGTAGGTGATTCACTATCTTAAAAGGTTGTCTGAGGCACAGATTCAGTGACTTGCCCCTGGTCACTTAGTCAAGTATGTATAAGAGGCAGGGTCTGACCCCCAAGTCACTGTGACTTCACTTCTGGTCTTCTACCCATTGATCCTACCCGTTTTACACATTATATGCTTTAAAAAGATTTGTTCAAATAAACTGAATTACTTATAATTACTGCTGTGCAACTGCCTAAATTTCTGTTATCAAGCATTAAAATGTAGGGACATGAATAAGAAAAACTCTATTTTTAAGCTACTAATGTTAGTTTCTTGATTTGTTTAAGCTGCCCTGAGAAAGCACTCTCTGACTTAACTGAGGAATGTGGTGAGAAGCTACACAAAAGATTGTAACCAATTTTATTCCAGGGAGCAAAAGCTGAACTTGTAGTTTGAATGGCATGTTGAAATCTATGTGTAGACATGTACACAAGTACAAAGGTACTGAAGGGACAGGGTATCTTTAAATCTCTTTTCTATTCCAAATCAAATAATATGTAATAGACCTGATGCTGGGTTTAGTCAACCATGGCTTATAAAATTAAAATTCTGGTAACTGGCTTCATGGTAGCAAAAGGGCAGAGAGTCCCTGTCTATGGAGCAAAGCAGTGCCAGCTTTAGATTTTGAGTTAAACTAATGTTATTCACAGCTTTGAAGCTAAAGCTTTACACAAAGCTAGTTGAGATAGAGGGCAAGGAAAGTAGCCTTGGATTCATATTTGTCAAGAGCAGACTGTCTCATGTGTGTCTAAAAGGATCATATACCTTGAGTTTTCTTTAGAATGTGATGGATTCATTTTTAATATTTTTTCCCGAATTTTGTTATTTTGTTGATGTTGTGCATGATTTTTTAAATGCTGTCTAAAAATGAATTTTCTACCACTCACCTCATCATTATGGACAAGTAATCCTGTTATGCAAGTAACCCAAGATTATGCCAGGAAAACACAAGCTTAAAGAGTACCCACCATGATGGAAAGGCTTCCAGAGATGAATAACAGACCACCCTAGCTCATAAGCAGAATATTGTCCCCCTCCCTCCACCAGGGATCTGTTTTGCAGATCATAACAATTCATAAAACTGTCTCCTAAGTCCCAGTTAGTTCAATTGGCATTGGTGGAAGGAGTGCCCACAATGACAAAACCATAGATTTTTTTAAGTATATGAAAGAAAATAGATATTTTCCTTGAGTATAGATCTGACTAAATAACTCTCCTACTCAGTCAACTCTAGTAGCTTCCTTTTACCTCTCAGATCAAATAGGCACCACTCTAACTACTTTTATAGTCCTAGATGTTCTGATCCTAACTATTGCTTCAGTGCCATTGAACCCACTTCCTCTCCTGCATTCTATCCTCTCTGCTCCTCACTCACACCACCTCCAGTTTACTCACCATTTTACCAACAATTCCTTATGCTTAAAATGCATTTCCTCCTTCCTTCTGGCTCAGAGCCCCCTCTTCCCTTAAAATACAATTCAAGTACTATTTCCCATATAAAGCCTTTTCTTATTCCTCCCAACTGGTAGTGTCTTCCTTTGCAAACTAACTTTTACTTAACTACTTTGTTTATATATATTTATACTTAATAAAACTTTATGTTATGTGTGTCTGTAAATATGCATATATGTTTGTATGATATATTTGCTATCTCTCCCATTAGTACCCACACTTCTTGTGGGTAGGGATTATTTCATTCTTTATACTTTATATCTCCCCTGCTCCTAGGACAATGCCTGACATATAACAGATGCTTAAGAAATATTTGTTAAGTGATAGAAAAATGGGATTTTTGAGTCTGTAGTTCCTCTTATCTGGAAGATTATTTTATTTTTCAATTATATACAAAGAAAATTTTCACCATTCATCTTTTTTGTAAGATTTTGGGTTCCCCTCCTAAGGACAGTGAGTAATCTGATAAAGGTTATAGATGTACAATCATGTCAAACATATTTCCATATTAGTCATTGTGAAAGACTAATCAGGACTTTACATGAAAAAAAGAGAGAACATAAAACAAGTTTTAAAAAGTGAAAATAGCATACTTTGGTCTTCATTCATACTCCATAGTTTGTTTGTTTTTTACTCTGTATGTGGATGGCATTTTCCATCATGTCTTTTAGAATTGTCCTTGATCAGTAAACTGCAGGAAGGCATGATCTGAGAAATCCTTGCTATAATGTTAGGCTAACTGAGGAAATGGGAAAAGAAGGAAAGAAAGAAAGAAGGAAGGAAGGAAGGAAAGGAGGGAGGGAGGGAGGGAGGGAGGAAGGAAGGAAGAAAGGAAGGAAGAAATTTTTAATCAGTTCTCATCTTTTCATTTCAACATTATCATAATGGACTAAAGTGTAATACAAGAGCAATGGACCTAGAACCAGAAAGTTCTTATTCCATTATTTAGCCTCAGTTTACTTATCACAAAAATAAGGATAATTTTATGTATATCAGTGGTGTTATGACCCACATTGAGGGTCAAATGAAAGACTGTATATACATAAAGGGTTTTATACATAAGTATTATATAAATGGTAGCTAGCAATCTTTTTTTTTTAAACTTGCCATTTAATTGATATAGGAAACTCCCTCTTACAATGCTGATCAGCACCTCCTCTGCAGTTTATCATCCTAGAAAGATAGACAGCACAACATATAGAATGCTAGTCCTGGAGTCAATTAGCTCATACTCTGCCTTAGACACTTACTAGCTCTGTGACCCTGGGCAAGTCACTTAATCTCTGACTCCCTAGGTTTCCTCATCTATAAAATGGGAATAATAATAGCACTTATTTCACAGGGTTGTTGTAAGAATCAAATGAAAAAATATTTGTAACCTGACACTTAGTAGGCCCTTAATAAATGCTTCTTTCTTTCCTCCAAAGTTTCCAGGGGTCTTTGGAGATTAATTAACTTCTCCAGAGATACACAATACTTATATTATCAGAGGAGGGTCTTAAATCCAAGATTTCCTTCCACCTCTCCAATGAATTATGATGATGATCATCATGATCATCATGATGATGCTCATGGTGATAACAAGTTTTACTAGGACCAGCCTACAACCCAATGTCACCTCTCTGCATTTTTTTTACCCTCGAGAATAGTTCATCACACTGACTGAGATATGAACTCAATCAATGGCATCTCTAGTCTCCAATTCTCCAGCATAAACTTCTGCAGTAAAGGTCTCAGGGCACACAAAGCCTCCATTGTAGATAACCCCGACTGCCATTCCTATGGCAATGCCATTTCATTAGTAGTCTGGATGATGGGTACGACTATGAGGAAGTGGTTATTATTATCATCATCATCATCATCATCATCATCATCATCATCATCACTATCCCATTTTTCTAATCTTTCCCTATGGAGCGATACATAACTGCTTTTATAATTTCATAAAAACATTTAGATATAAAATTATGTTCTGTAAGACAACAATGCTGGTATGTCCCTTTTTTTGTTCACATAGATTTCAATCTCCTCTGCTTCTATGCAGTGTCATATGATCCTCAGTGTAGGGACATAATATCACTGTGAGATAGTATATCTATTTTATTATTATTATTATTATTATTATTATTATTATTATTATTATTATTGTCATCTCCATTTCCTCTCTTCTCCTCTTTATTCTCTATATTTTGAAATTTTTCCATTTCAAGTAACTTAGAGAGTATGAGTATTTGGTGTGGCAGCAGCATCTATTAAAACCATTGTTCTTAAATTTGGGGGGATCAATATAAAACAGAGGTTACTGTTCATAGTTCAGTCTCTAATAATAAATGAGTAAATGAAGAAAGTATTTATTAAGCACTTACTAATGTACTAAGTCCTATGCTAAGTACTGGAGAATCAAATATAAAAGTTAAGATAGTCTGCTCTCAAGAAGCTTATAAGTAAATGGGAGGAAAAAATATATGTAGAAGAATGGTGACCAGGAAGGAATATTTAAATTTAAAGGTTCCTTTCTAGTCCAGCTCATTATTTGAGTTCTCCAGGATATCTTTAGGTCTATAATTATGATATTATTATCTTTTCTACATTCATGAAAGGTAGTGATCTCCTGATGCAGTCATGAGTTCACATCTTGCTAAGTAGATGCTAAAGTTTTACAAACTACAGTGAGATGATACACAGTTTCTACTGCTTCCTTTCATTATCTCCATTTATCATTATGTCTTAAGCTTAAGGTTAGTCTTCCACAACTTCTGATAGCAACAACTTGTTCCTGAATGATCAAAGCTACAGGATTTCATCGTTTGTTTGTTACTTCACAGTTAATATATGTTGACTGAGTTTACATGGATGTCACTCCTAGAGGTCCATTGATTATATACGATCTTGGATCTTAACCATTCATAGGTTTCATTAGCAGGTAAAATACTATCAGCTATATTTGGCAGATCCAATGGCATATATCACATATACACCTGGACTGTGTCAGATTTAAGTGCCGTTTATCATGCCTTTGTATAAGTTTTTGTCATAGACTCTAAGAAGGACCCATGAATCCTTTCCTCCTTGTTGATGAGGAAATGATCATCTTTGCATATCTGACTCAGGATACTGCATCTGGTCTTTGTTAGGTAACTTTCCAAATTTGTTATGGCTCAATTAATTATTACAGTTATCATTGTTACTTTTATTATAACCAAAATAGTTCTCAACTTGCTTTATAGTGTCTGGATAGAAATGACCCAGTGAAAAATTGCTATCCTACTATTATTCTCTTCTATTTAATGATACATAGAATATTACATAAGTGAAAAAAATAATTGTTCTTTTAGTTGAATAAAAGTTTAGCATATTAGCTCATACTCTGTAAGTTCAGTGAAAGCAACCTCAGTAAAAGTCCAATAAAACCTAGAATGCAAGGGATGATATCTACCACATTCTATTCTCACATGATTTTGATTTAGAGAGAGAGAGAGAGAGAGAGAGAGAGAGAGAGAGAGAGAGATACAGATGTTGAAATCGTTTTTGTCCCACACAACTTAGAGATTATAAATTTTTGACATGGCAATATCTACTTAAAATGTCATTCTTAAGTTTTAATGAATTAGTGTTCTGTCTAGGAGATTTGGTACATCCAGGGAGCCCAGTTAAAACAGTACCAGGTCTGGAGTCAGGAAGATCTGATTTCAAATCCAGCCTCAGACACTCACCTGTGTATCTCTTAGCAAATCACTTAACCCTGTTTGTCTCAGTTTCCTCAGAAAGGAGATGGCAAAACATCCCAGTATCTTTGCCAAGCAAACCCCAAATGGACTCATGAAGAATTAGATATGACTGAACAACAACTGAGTTACTTGGGGCAACAGTTAAATATGCAATAGTGGCTCAGTTACAATACAATTTATTGGTTACATTCTTCAAAATATTTTGAGATAATAATAATAATATTTGTCCTTCATTCTTGCAGAGAATTATGACATCAAGGAGGTGATTCCACGACAAGTGTGTGAATTGGATTTGAATGAAGGGTTGTTGTACTAAGTCACCAGCCTCACTTTCTCCTCCAGAACCATCTGGATCCAGGGGCCAGAGATGAATCAGGACAGTTGGAGGTAGTCCTGGATGTGAGGCAATCAGGGTTAAGTGACTTGCCCAAGGCCACACAGCTTGTTGTCAAGTGTCCGAGGCTGGATTCAAAGCTGGATTCGAACTCCTGTCCTCCTGACTCCAGGGTCAGTACTCTATCCTCTGTACTACCTAGCTGCCCCATATTTTGAGGTATATATTTGTAGAATGAAGATTTGTCATCTCTCAATGCATAAAAGATGGCAAGCTTCTGAAGCAAGATTCTAGATACCAGATCATGTTTTGTTAGATATTTTATAAAGGCTAAATTTTTACAAACTGCATCTATACAGTTTTCTAATGTTTCTTTTCATAAAAATCACTAAATCTGGCATCCTTAAAGATAACTCTTCTGTAATTTTTGTTATAAATGATCTGGCCCCGAATTGTTATCATAAACCATTTCATTTTCACAAGTAAATGTTCATAAATTTGCCTTTTGCTTAATGATTCTCTGACAACATATCTATTGGCAAAAGTCTTGTGATTTCATTCTTTGACTTAAGCATTTCATAGGCTCGATGTGATGATAAACTACTTTGGATTATGTTCAACAAATCCCAAGGTTTGTAACTGTTGTCAGCCCTAATAAATGAAGTAATATTTACTTGTTCACAAACTGTTTCTGCAGGTTTGGAGTTTAGTGTCCATGTACTCTGGCCTGTCATTCCTTTTCCTCCATTTGGTGAGGAAATTTCAATGTTTCTATAGTTGTCTTATGGTGAAGGAGCACAGTGCATTGTTAATATTGTATAGGTTTTTGTTAGGATATTTTAAAAATATGTTATTTCCCACTTTACAATTTCAATAGTATTATTGAAATATCAGTTAAGACTGGTATTGCTTTAAATGTGTTTTTTCTATCCAAGCATTGATGTGGGGGTATCATTCAATCTCTAAACATATATAGAAACAATCTTTTTCCTTCACATCATTGTCCTCTATTTATTGTGCCCAGAGGAAACCTAGGTACTATAAACATTGCCTTCCTTTATTGGTTCAATATGAATTTTGAATTCAAGCTTAAAACCTTCAGTTTCTATCTTTCCTTGAACATAGTTTGCATATATTGTCTCCCCCATTAGACTCTGAGTTCCTTGAGAGCATATACTTGTTTGTTTTTTGTTAGGACAGGATTGGCCTTTTTCTGTATCCCTAGAACTCAGAAGGCATATAGGTGCTTAATAAGTTCTTGTTGACTTGACTCATTGACTTGACTTGACTTTCCCTTGCATGCATTAAATATTTTACACTTCTCAACTACCAAAAAAATGTATATCACTGGAGGAAGATTCTAAGAGATACGGGCATTGTTTAAAGTCTCTTCAGTGGAATCACATAATCTGATATTTATATCTATCAATGATCAGTAATTTGTTTTGGTTTTGCTATTGTTCAATCATTTTTCAGTCATGTCTTACTCTTCATGACTCCATTTGGTGTTTTCTTGGAAAGATATTAAAATGGTTTGCCATTTTCTTCTCCAGCTTATTTTAGAGATGAGGAAATTGAAGTAGATAAAGATAAGTGATTTGCCCAGGTCATAAAACTAGTAAATATCTGAGACCATATTTGAACTCAGAAAAAGATGAACTTTCCTTATTCTAGGTCCTGTACTCTATCCATTGTGCCACCCAGCTGCATATGTTTTGATGACTCCTTTAATTTGGAAGCCATATCTACTTAGTTATACTAAAGAAAGATGGTAATAGATTTAAGATCAGACAGGATCTTAATGGGCTTAAACTATGTCCCTGAAAAATGTTATGTTTATTACCATTATTCTTGGCATTGTTGTGTTAGTGCCAGCTTTTAAATCAAGAATTTATCTATTAAAACAGTATTCCTACTCCATGTGGATCTATTTTATTTATTTGTAATATATGAATAAGTCATGAGTATAGCATTGAAACAAAGGTTTTTTGATCATCCATGAGGCATTATAATTATAATTATAGCATCTTGCTCAATAATTATTAAATTGATAATGAGTTGCTCTTCATATCCCTAAGACTTTGACACACCTTTTTTGCTCAAGAATGTTCATTGGCTCCCTGGTACCTCTTGAATAAAATGAAAAAGTCTTCTGGCATAGAAAGTTTTCACAATCAATCTTCCACCTGCCTTTCTCATATTACTCCTCTCCACAGATTCTACATTCCAGACAAACAAGTCTCCTTGATGTTCCCTGTATTTGACATTCAGTCTATCTGCTCCTTAGCAAAGACTGAACATCACCTGAAATGTAGTTCCTCCCCACCAAGTAGTTCAGTGAATAGATCATATAGATATTTTTAAAACTGATTAATTCATTACCAGCATTTACAAATATTTATTAAGAACTTACTATGTTTAGGTTACTGTGCTAGATATTGAGGATACAAAGTATTATGATGATATTCCTTCCCTTCTTCCTTTGTCTTCAGGGAGACAAAGGTAAGTAACTATATAAAACAGAATATGTAAATATTAACTATATGGTATGTACTAAAGTATTATGGGAGTTCACAGAATCACCAAAAACCCATGGATTTAGAGCAGGAAGAGATCTTGAGCTCATGAGAGATAAGGGATACCTCTTGAGAGGTATTCCATGGAATCAAATCTATTTCAGGTGCCTTGGACTATGGTAATGTATGGCAGCATTAAACTTGAGTTGTCTATTATATCCCCACTCCCTCTGGATCTTTCCATTGAAATCTAGATGTCTCTAGAATTCCTAATTGCAACCAAAGATACTTATACATGTTGTATTTCTTCATAAACTCCTTGAGATCAGGGACCATATCTTTTTCTTCTTGGTTACTGAGCACTGTGCCATGAATAGGGCTTAGTAGCTATTTTATGAATTAACAATTCTTGCTTGCTCTCTTCAGCAATGATTACTGTTGTCATGTTTTAATTTGCTAAATATACGTATATATGTTGAGTTATGAATATATATAGTAGGCAGTCTTTGAAATTTTGTTAATTGATTAAGACTTGAGTTGAGCAAGCTACTTGATTTGTCTTAAAAAAAATTCCTTTTTTAGGGGTGGCTAGGTGGTGCAGTGGATAGAGCACCGGCCCTGAAGTCAGGAGTACCTGAGTTCAAATCCAGTCTCAGACACTTAATAATTACCTAGCTATGTGGCCCTGGAAAAGCCACTTAACCTCATTGCCTTGCAAAATACCTTAAAAAATTATAAAAAATAAAATTAAAAAATATTTTAAAAATCCTTTTTACAAATAATGATTCACAGATCTTTTTCTCAATTAAAACTGGTACATTTGCCATTCTTGTAATTGGAATAAGAGGCAGCTAAGTGGTGCAGCAGACAGAGCACTGGCCTTGGAGTCAGGAGGACCAGATTCAAATTCAGTTTCAGACACTTGATACTTACTAGTTCTATATGACCTTGGGCAAGTCATTTAACCCTGATTGCCTTGAATTCAGGATCATCTGCAGTCATCCTGATTCATATCTGGCCACTGGACCTAGATGGCACTGGAGAATGTGAGACTGATGATGTAGCACAGCATCCTCCTTACTCAAATCCAATTCATGTGTTTATCATGGCATCACCTCCCTGATGTCATAGTTCTCTTCGAGAAAGGACAAATATCATCATCATCACCTTTCAGAATCTTTTACTTCCTTCAAGGCTTATGTTAGAAGCCATTTTCTATAAGAACCCTTCCTTGAATCTTCTAATTTCTAGTTTTTCTCCTCTTCCTCAAAATGTCTTAAATTTACTTATCTATTTATGTACTATAATCCTCATGATTTTAGATGATAAGCCCCTATTTTTCATTTCATTTTTGTAAACTCATTCTTTTTTACATGTTTTGCTATTGTTCCATCATGTCCAAGTCTTAGGGACCCCATTTGGTGTTTTCTTGGCAAAGATACTGGTTTGTCATTTCCTTCGCCATCCTTACAGATTAGGAAACTGAGACAAACAGCATTAAGTGACTTGCTCGGGGTCATATAGCTAGTAAGGGTCTGGTGCCAGATTTGAACTCAGAAAGTTGAGTCTTTCTGATTCCAGGCCCACTGGAATCCACTGTGCCATCTTACTGCCCCCCACCCTGTACATAAGAAGCATCTAATAAATGTTCCTTGAAATAGATTAATTAAAGACAATTATTATGTTCTTTCTGCAATCCCATATTAAAAGTATCTAAATCCATATTATATGGATCAAATATCTGCAAAGATGCATAGTTAGCAAATAGTAGACTTCACCTGGATAAAAGTTGTCCAAGTGTACTTGTGGAAAATGCTATAAAAAAATGACTATATTCAGTGTTGATACACAGAGGAACTTCGGTGTAATACTTGTTTTGGGAACCAAGGAGAGCACCCACATAGTTCACTGTCTGTGTCAATATAAAGGAATATCAAACATCACCAAAAGGAGGACAGAGGCTTTATTGGAACATTATGACTGAACTTCTGGTACTATTAGCTTAATTTTTACCAGCTTAAATTTGGAAAATTCCATCAGACATAAAATCATAATAACTAAGTTTGATTCCTGAGGGGAAAATGAAAAGTAAAAAAAAAAACTTTCTTTGCAGAGGTAGGGGACTACAGTTTCAGAACATTTTCTATATTATAAGACTCAGTCAGAGTATTGGGTAGTCTTGTTGAATTTCCTTCCTCTTTTTTATTTTTTTGTTACCATGAAATGTTTGCTAGACAAGGAAGAGGGAGGGGGCATCACTAGAAATGAAGATACTATAAGACAAAAGATGTTATTCTATATTTAAATGAGATTTTGTAAAATGTTCATCTGAGAATATTAGAAATTATGTTCATATTGTTCAATTTCATGGGAGAATTTCATTTAGCATATTAGGTAGATAGATGATAATTAGATAGAAAAATATAAATATGTCTCTATAGAGAGAGAAATAGAGAGATAAGATCTATATCTATGAAGGAACATTTAGATATGAATGTTACATATCATATATATATATATATATATAGAGAGAGAGAGAGAGAGAGAGAGAGACACAAAACACATGCGAGCATGAATGTGTGTGTTCACAGAGAGGGAAGGGGTCCCAAAAATCTCATTACAGTTTTAGAAACTAAAATCTAAAACCCCACTAAGACTCCTGAGACACTCTGTGTGTGCATGCATGCACATGCATGTGTGTGTGTGTGTGTGTGTTGTTTCTGTGTGTTTATTTATGGATTCTCTGGAGAAACATCTCAATTTGACTAATCCTTGGTTGTCTTCTTTAGCAATCCCTTCTTAAGAGTATCTTTTTGAGGATATGTATATGGATCTATGTGTACTCAAATATTTATATGGATCTATATATGTACAAAAATATTTTTTAAAACTCTTTGTATTGGCAAAGAATTTAAAATTGAGCAGAAATATGTCAACTAGGGAACGGTTGAACAAATTGTGGTATATGAATGTATAGAATACTATTTTCTGCAAAAAATCATGAGCAGATGGATTTCAGAAAAACCAGGAAAAACTTACATAAACTGATGCTGAGTGAAGTGAGAAGAACCCAGAGAACATTGTACACATTAACAGCAACATTGTGTGATGATCAACTAGGATAGACTTAGCTCCTCTCAACAGTTCAAAGAACAAAGACAATTAAAAAAACTTCTGATGGAAAATGCCATCTACATTCAAAGAAATAATTAAGAAGTCTGAATGCAGACCAAAAGATACAATTTTCACTTTTTAAAAATTGGCTTAACATGTTTTTTTTTCTTTCTCATGACTTTTTCCCTTCTGTTCTGATTTTTCTTTCACAACATAATGTTTGTCCTTCATTTTCAAAGAAGACCATGCCATGAGGGAGGTGATGCCATGTCAAGCACATGAATTGGATTTGAGTGAGGGTGCTTAGCTTAATGAGGTCCTCCTCCAGTGACATCTGAGACCAATGGCCAGATATGAATCAGGATGACTGGTGGCCTGGATGGGAGGCAATCAGGGTTAAGTGACTTAGCCAAGGTCACATAGCTAGTAAGTGTCAAGTCTCTCAGGTCAAATTGGAACTCTTGTCCTCCTGACTCCCAGGCCAGTGCTCCATCCATTTCCTCAACATGACTAATATGGAAATATGTTCAACATGATTGTACTTGTATAATCTGAACCAGATTACTCACTGACATAGGAAGAGGGGAAGAAAAGGAAGAAGAAAAATGTGGAACTCAAAATCTAACAGAAAATGAATGTTGAAAAATTATCTTTATGTGAAATTGGAAAAAAAATTTAATGGATGTGTGTATTATGTACAGACACATATAAATATATTATGTTCGTATCATATATATTTTACATCTAAGTATTTACATACACACATATGTATGTGTTATTATTATGCAGGGGTGTATATATATATATATATATATATATATATATACATATCCCTGTATAATAATTTGTTTTTAGTCATATTAATGAAAAAATATTCTATTGGCTTATTTTCAAATTTTCATCATTCTCTCCCTTCTTAATCCTCCTCCCCAGTATTATTAACTGGACTGATACAGGGACTAGTTTAATGTATTCTCAAATTCTGCCCACCATCCTACAATAAGAATATAACTACCTATCTCAGATGGGTAAAATAAAACAGTGAACTCATGTTTTGGCAAATATTTTTATCCCCCCCTCTAAAAGATTTTCAGCATAAGAAAAAAGTTAATCTGAATGGGGTTAGATTGCACAAGGCTGATATAGCTAATGGACACCCTGGTAGATAATAAATAAAGGGTTATAAATAACCTAAGCAAAGGGAGGGAGATAACCAACAGAGCTGTGCTCTGGGGAGGGTATATTATTAAAATCCATAGTGACAATCTACTTCATAAACTGACTGGGGAAGAAATGAAGAAACCCCGGAAAATGAAGTCCACTCCTGTCAGTTCTTTCAGAAGGTACTTTTGAGAAAAAAAAAACAGCTAAGGATAAGGATGAGGAATCAATTCAGTAGAGAGGCCACTTCAGAGGACCCATACTATCCAGCCCCTTGGGGCCAAAGTAAATACTCCTGATGATTTCTTGAAGGTAATTTCTAAGTTAGGGACACTGAATGAGAGAAATGGGCCTGGAATAAAGGGAAATTCTGTAGGGGCTGTGATTATTCAGCCATCAGCTTCACTCTGTCTTTCTACACAGAGACGGAAAATGCAATTGTAAAATAGCCGAAGATGTTCAAATTCAACTTGAGAGTATTTGATTGGGATATTACTCAGGGCAGTAGCTATTACACACCATGATATACATTCTGGTGTTTAAATTGTACCAACACATTATTGAGAGTACCCAGTAGATGTTGGAATAAATAGATGGGATTTTTTTTAATGAATCAATATAACCTAAAAGAACAGGCAGCAGAGCAGTGCTAACGTGTGAGTTTCTAAAGGACAAGTTTGCTGTCTCTAATCCATACTGTCCAACTCCATTACCTTTTATCATACCTAATTACTCCACCTTACTAGAAAAATATGCCTGCTAATTAGGAAGGATGTTAACCACTATGTTTAAAATATTCTGAAGCAAATGAAATATTACTAGGAGCAAAAGGGTGATTTATTGCCCTGAATTGTGCTTTTAAATTAGTGTGAAGAAAGCTTAAAGGAATTGCTTTAATTATACCTGAAAGAATTTTCTTTTTCCTCACAAACTGCTTTTATTCCACCCCTTTTCAGCAGATTTAGCACCATTGCTCACTAAATACTTCCAAAATAAGGTTTTAAAAATATATTAACCTTAAAATTTTTGTATTACCTCCCCCATTCCCCATTTGAGTTCTTAAATTACTGTATTTGTTTTTCCAAAGACCAATATAACTTTTAAAAAAAGAGAAAGGGAAGAAGGTTTATATTTTGAAGTATATATATATATATATATCTATCTGATCATCGCACAAATGTTTTCAGGAGAAATCACTATATTTCTCCAAGATGGGTATAGGTTTTGTCATAGATCAAAGTGAGAGGGAGGAAAAAAAAGATAAATCATCAGAGATCCAAAAATACTTTTCATTTGGAGAAGATATCAGGCCATTTCGATGGTACTGATAGAATTTCAGCTCTATCTCCATTACCCACTGCAGGCAGCCACAGTCAGGAGCCAACTACCCTAGATTATATTCCCTATAAGATGGTCACCGATATATATATATATATGATCTTCAACCTCTATTGATTGACCAATTTCACAAGCAAAGACTGGTGAAATGAAGCTGAAATGAACATCATGCTTTAACTCATTGAACCTATCAGGCCTGAGTTAATCTCACTGTCCACTGTCTCTGATAGAATTCAATTGATCAATCATGTTTCGGTGATAGTACCATTTCACTGGCTTATTGCTTCTTCATTTCAGAGCTTGACCTGTTAGATATACTTGGACCAGTTCTGCTCCTCTTGGATACACAGAGATCTGCGTCTGTCTACCAAAGTGTATTGTCACACATCCAAGCTGAAAACTTGAAGAATTTTTGGCTAAACATACTCATATTTATATTGACTTTTCAATAGTATATTTTTTTAAAAATAATTTTAAGATTAAAAATTATGTATACTATGCAATCAGTATAATTGCACTTTGTATAACCTATTTGAGTTTTCTGTTTATACCTTAAGGCATTTTATGTGTATCATAATAACTGTGTGTGCATGTATGTAACATACATGTTATATATGTACATGTGTGTTTTATATGTTATGTGTGCAGATGCATACAAATGTTTGCATATAATTTATAGATTTAAGTATAATTTCAATGTTATATAAATATTTACACAAAACAGAAATGCATATATAATTGTATATACATACATATAGTTTATATATGTATAGAATTTCAATGTTATATATACATACAAACAAATGTGTATATATGTATGTATGTATATATATATATATACACAAATATATACATATATATAGATGGATGGATAGATGGATGGATGGATGGATGGATGGATGGATGGATGGATAGATGGATGGATACATACCCACAAAATCTGTGTGGAAATATATAAGTATATGCACACACACACACACATTCTTTTTTATTTTTTTTTATTTGGCGCATTTATAAGATAGTGTCAGTCAATATAGCCCAAAGACCTATACAGAAATCTGCATTTAGTAATTACTGTGCTTCCCTAGGCAACCCAGTTTTTGATCTATTAATCGTGTGTGTGTGTGTGTGTGTGTGTGTGTGTGTGTGTGTGTGTGTGTGTGCAGACCCATGATTTCTTTGGTGTGAAGAACTCTCATTGTGGAAATACCCTCCACTATTGTAAAAATCAACAAATTGTGTTACTTTGTCTTTGAAATATATCTAAGGAGCTAAAAGGTTCAATGTATCAGATAGTGCTAACTCCAAGGCAAATTCTCCACACTGTTCTCCATGGACCAATGCAAAAGATGTTGGATTTGGAGTCAGAGGGCATGGGTTCAAGTTTCATTTCTGCAACTGACTTCTTCTACAACCTGAACAAATTTTTTTTAAGTTCTTTGGACCCCAGTGGTCTCATCTGTAAAATGAAGATGTTGGATTAGATCATTCCTCCTAATTCTAAATATATAATTTTCTAATTCTTTTCAAAAGCTGTGGCTAAATGAACAGAGAGCCAGTCTCTAAGTCAGACTGAATTGGATGAAAAATCTTATCTTTTGGCACGCACTAGCTGAGTTACCCTGGATAAGTCACTTAACTTCTCAATGTTCTAGCTAACTTTCTATGACTATAATTTGTTTTTTAAAAATTACTAATTTGCATTAAAATTAAAATCCTCACACAGGACACCCTTCTGCCAATGCAATCATAGGTTCAAAAAGAGGAAGGGAGAAATTCCTCTTCCAAAATCCTATATCTCAATGACTTTCTATAAATGAGAAAGTAGAAATTTGCCAACATAATAAGATTGATCTGCGAATGAAAAGATAATTGCATTTAGATCATGCCTCCAGTGGTTAATAAACTATATAAACACAGAAAGTTTCATTTAACTGGATTTATATACATATGTTTCATTTATACACACACACACACACACACACACACACACACAGAGCCTATTTGTTCTCACCTTATCTTGAAATAACAATGGGCAGCAATGCCAGTCTTTCGATATCACATAAGAGAGTAGGGTAGATAAGCCCCATGGCTCACTAAAGTTGTTTTCATCCTAACAAAGCATGTTTGAAATTTACAAGATCTCCAGAGAATGTAGTTTTACAAATAAATCACCATATCTGTGTCAAAAACATGGTCCTAAGGCAAGCATTTACAAAGACAATAATATTATGTGTACAGACTCTTTCCTTCAAGGATCTATACAGAAACAATAAATACTACCAGGAATATTATATAATTGACCAATTTCCAAAACTAAAATAAAGACTTGATGACTTATAAAGGGAAAACAATTATCATGAGTAATTTAGAATTATGTGTGCTAGAGCCAGCTTATATCAGCTCTCACATAGTTAAAGTTTCAATGAGAGAATTTACACCTTGGAAATCAGCAAACACTACAAATCAGGGCTTGATTTATAGTTTTCTTAATTGTCTAGAATTAAGAAAATGATGGAGAAAATTTTAATAATGCAAATAAAAATTTTTAAAAAGATTCATGTTTTTAGAGAACCAGTTGTTGAACATTTACTACCATGCCACTAATTACAAGAGAACTTTTAAATTGTCTAGTCTAGCTCTAAATTATAAATCATGTCTACAATATCCCCAGTCTCTGCTTGAAAACTCTTGTGACAGAACTTAATAAAGCAGCTCTTTTTTGAAAAGCTCTAATTTTCCCTTTAAAATTTTTTAT
Source organism: Macrotis lagotis (assembly GCF_037893015.1). NCBI lineage: Eukaryota > Metazoa > Chordata > Mammalia > Peramelemorphia > Peramelidae > Macrotis > Macrotis lagotis. The sequence goes on from NC_133666.1 coordinate 185,996,831, forward strand.
TAATATATTTAATATCACTTCATTTCCTAATATCTCCCTTCCTCCTCTACCATCCAGAGAAAAACCTCATTTTTTAATAAAGAGATAAGTAGAACAGAAGCCATTTATTTTAAAATTACAATGAAAGGGGAAAGGGAAGTCAATAGTCCTGAATCCCATAATATATGCCAAATCCATCTTTATCTCTTCCAAACTGTTTATGATAATTCAGAAACCACCTTAAAAAAACAGGTATCTCACATCCCTTAAGTGATGTCCAATGGATTCTGGAAATCCCTCATTTCATTAATTTCCCCCTTATAGTGACCAAAATGTACTTCTCTATAACCACCCTCATCCATTTATCTTATTTCTACCATCTTAAGCCAAACACATCTAGTCCTTCCATATAACAACTATCATATTTCCCCTAAATCTTCTCTTGACCAGAACAAACATTCCTATTTCCCTTATCATTATTGGAATGACAAACATAATGACTGGTGGAAATCAGAGAACTACAATAGCAAATTACAGCTATGGTAATAGCCCATGATATCCAACTTTCTGGAGAGGTTACATGGAGCAGTGGATAGAGTACTGGACCTGAAGTCACAAAGACTCTTCTTCCTGAGTTTAAATCAGACCTTAGATACTTAGTAGCTGGGTGATCCTGGCCAAGTTATTAACCCTGTAAAGTGAGCTGTAGAAGGAAATGGCACATCACTGAAATATCTTTGCCAAGAAAACTTCAAATGGGGTCACAAAAAGTCAGACACAACTGAAATGACTGAACAACAAATCCAGCTTTCTAGAGATCACTCTGCTATTGCTCTCTGGAGATCCTCCCCCTTCTCTTAAAAATACTATATGGTACACTCATTCTACTAAAGTCTTTCACCACAGTGATCCTGAATTCTAAAAGGCTTTGCAAGAAGAGTCCAAGCTCCATTACATTCTACCTAGAAGGGCATCATATACAGGTGAGGATTAGATTGAATATTTATAATCCAAGGACCAAACTAATTAAATTCAGAGAGGTTTATAGTCACTCATTTGACTGGAAGATCCTTATATTTTGGCCATGGCAACAGAATGAAACTATGTGCTGAGACATTATGACTCCACACCAATGGATAAACTAAAACCAGTATTTATTTGATGTTTATTGTGCTAAGCACTTTACATTTATTATCTCATTTGATCCTCACAACAATCCTGTGAGCTGTATATGATTATTAACCCCATTTTACAGATGAGGAAACTGAGGCAGACAGAAATTAAGTGAGTCTCAGAGTTTCATAGAGTTAGTATCTGAGTTCAGATTTGAACTCAGGTCTTCCTGATCCCAAGCACAGTACTCTACCCACTGTGCCACCTACTTGCATGCTGAATGTGTAGGCATTATAAAAGTATCAAAATATATAACACATACACACACACACACATACATATAGGCTGTTCTGGTAAATGTTAACAACCAAATTTCAGGAAAGAAGTTTGGGTGAGTACACATCTCATACTTTTAAGCTTACTCTGCATTATTATCATTTTCTCCAGCCAAGACAATCAACAAAACAATATAATATGTGTGTGTGTGAGAGAGAGAGGGAGAGAGAGAGAGAGAGAGAGAGAGAGAGAGAGAGAGAGAGAGAGAGAGTCTGTATAGTGCTTGCTGATTTATGAGGTGCAAATGATCTCACTGAAAATTTAACAATTTGCTCTTTCCAATTGGTTAGACCTTGACTCCAACAACCCTCTGAATATTTTAGTGAATCTATGATTGCACTCTTTTCTTTATTATAAATGATAACCACATATGGTTGTCCAACTTCTTCATCACAGCTCCTCCTCCTATGCAATTCTTGTCAATTCATTGGATCATACATATTTAGAACTGAAAGATGCCCTAGATATCATCAAAACCATCTCCATCATTTTCAGATGAGGAAAGAGTAGTTAAGTGGTTTGCACACACAGGTTCCATAGCCAAGTTTTGAACTCAAGTCCTAGGAGTCCAAGGTCAGTGTAACACAATATACTTCTGCAAAGCCACAATAGAAGATTTCCACAATTTGGTAATGAACTTAATTTGAGTCTTCTAATACTTTATGAGCCAGTGTGGCTCAAGCTATATACTAGACATCATTCACTTTTATTAAAAACTGACCCATCTCCCTTCTCAGTCATATTATGACATTGGTGGTATGATTTTATGTCAGTTCTTAAATAAAAATGAAAATGAAATAATTAAGACATACTTTGTGCCAACACTATGCTAAGCACTGGGAATATAAATACCAAAATAAACAAACAAAAACAAGAAAACCTCTAACTTCAAAGAATTTCCACTATAAATAAATTATTGTATATAATAGGAGGATCTATCATGGTATTTACCCATGTCAAGAGGAGATGAAGGCTCATAAAAATTCCTAAAAGGAGAGGAAATGTTAGATACTGGATAAGTTTCATTACCTAAATACTGGTCATCATATTTCTAGAATTCTCCATTTCCTCTTTCATTGCCTTTAAGAATCACTTTCTGGGGGCAGTTAGGTGATGTAGCCCTGGAGTCAGGAGGACTTGCATTCAAATCCAGCCTGAGACTTTTAATACTTACTTAGCTTGTGACCTTGAATAAGTCACTTAACCCCATTGCCTTGCAAAAACCAAGAAACCAAAAAATAAATAAAAATAATCACTTTCTGTCAACCATTATGGTGGCATAAGAAGTAGATTAATGAGACTGAGACTCCCTTGACTGACATGCAAGTGGACAACAGCAGACTTGGAGTTTGAAGCATTGGGTTGCCTATGAGTCTCAATCGACCATAACCAGGACCAACAGTAGGAGGACTGAGATCATTCTAGGACTGGAGTTAGTCTCAATGCTCTGAGGTAAGATGGACCCCAGATCAAGAGGCAAAGGCAAACAGGCAGGGCAGTATATATGTAGAAGAAACAATCAGAATCCTTTGCTACATATATGAGGTTAAATAAGCCTTATCTGATCTGATAGCTGATGAGAACCCTATGATTAGTGAGACAAGAGTTAGAAGGAATGGTTCTCATATCACTGTCTCCTTGCTTTTACTGTCTCAAATACATAACCCTTTTCCTTTATATCTTCCCATAAAAAGGGGGAATTTGAAAGAGGGAGGGTTGCTTTGAGATGTCCCCTCTAACACCTAGGAAAGAAAAGTTGAGATAGTTAGCAGGAATAGAGAGATATGAGTGAGTTGAGTGAAGGCTTTCCATAGGGGAAAACACAATTTTTCTTGCATCTTTGCAACTTCTAATAAACCATGTGACCACTCATATCCTATGAGTATGTGTTGACTGAAAAGGGAAATTCCAAATTGGAATTGCCTCAGGATTTTCTAATAATTTCTAATCTTACTTCATTGTTTCCTAGTCTTATAAACTATCCATCATGAGTTTTAAGGACTGTATGAGTTAATGAGGCAGGAGCTTTGTGCATGCATAGCAGAGAGAAAGCCTGAGCGTGTACACCATTTGACTGGCTACTTGAGTATAGCACCACCTGGTGAACAAATTAAATATTACACTCACTCTGAGTAGTCCATAGAGTGACACTTGCCTTCCTTCAAGCTTGGGGAAAGCAGCCCAGATGCTGATAAGGGCTGCTACCTTCTACAGGAGCACCCCCATGCCCACTTCAGGTGTCACATGAAGCACATGCATATGTCATATGAATAAAATGCATATACATGTATATGATTTAAATTAAACCCAGGAGATTGTAAGTTCCTTGAGGGCAGGGCTCTCTTTTTCTTATTTATATCTCTAGTCCTTAGTACAGAAAATAAATAAAAATTTCTTAAATGTAATTAAATTTTTGGAGAATTATGTCATACCCCTTCAGATAAATGCATTTTGGAATGTCCTTAAAACCAGAACTAAGAATCACTAAATTAATGGATATCATGAACCTATAAAGAGTTAAGTGCTGTCCACAGTATCTATTTTTACCCACTGCAAGCTTCAGAGCCTGTCAATAAAAATTATTTCAAGGTACTTTGAAACAGAGAATTGGTTGAGGAAGCATAAAAAAGTGGTTTTTGGTTTGTTTGGGTTTTTGCTGTCTAAAATTCACCAAATAGATAAATTGGTATGTTTCCCTTTTATAAAGAGTTCCTTCCCCAACCCCCAAAGGGGGACATTTTTTTAATGTGATAAAATGCATTTTAGACATATTATGATCCTCAGCATGATTTCGAGTATGGGATTCTGGGGAATTTTAGTATTATAAATGCTAAAATGGCAGTCCAGGAGTTATAAGTATAGTTAGCCATGTCCATATTTAAGGACAATGGGGGTTCTGTGCATCAAGGAGAATATACTGATAGGTAAGCAGTTTTGCAAAGGTCTCCTAGAGTTTGAAGTAGACAGTCACAGCAATCCTTCGAAATAAAATAGCATGCATCAATAAATTTTCTAATCAGTACTGAATGGTTAACAGAAATTACTCTTTCATAATGAAAGATAATGCTTTTGTGACCCTATAGAACTCTTCCCATCACCCTGCACATAAAATCATTCTGAAGAACCAAATCCCTTTCTACAGCACAGCTATTCAGAATTTACATGCTGTCCCAAATTGGGAAAAGTTATTCTAGAAAGGAAACTGTCAATTTGTCTACTTGGTCAAGTTTAGAGATAGTCAAATGAAAAAAAAATCAATTTCCCTACCAAAGTATAAGCTTCTAAAGGTCAGTGTCCATACCAGTTTAATCCAGATATTATGGTACTTCAACCATAGAAGTGTTCAAAAATTATTATTGAATGAATAAATACTATTTATGCATATTTGTGTAATTATATGGAAAACATTTTTTTCTACAAATCTATTGGGGGAGAAGCTTGAGGTTGAAGGGTATCCACTTATTTAGAGAAGATGGAAAATTTTTGCTAATATTTTTTGAATTTTATTTTGGTTTATGCTAAGTCTGGGGGCAGTTAGGTGACTCAGTGGATAAAATTATTAATGTGATTAACCTAGAATCAGTAAGACTTGTCTGGCCTCAGACACTTACTTGTTGTGTGATACTGGGCAAGTTCCTTAGTTCTATTTGCCTCATTTTCATCATCTGTAAATTGAACTGGAGAAGAAAATGGAAAATCACTCCAGTATCTTTACCAAAAAAAAAACTTAATGGGCTCGTGAAGAGTTGGATATAACTAAAATGACTGAATGACACAACAAGAAAGATTTTAAGGTTGTGAAAAGACACTGAATTTGGAGTTTAAAAAAAACTAGTTTTAAACCTTGACACCTTTACTGCATGAATTGTCACTTTGGGAAAATCACTATCTACTCACTACCCCTGTGTCTCAGTTTTCTCATCTGTAAAGACAGGATATTGGACTGTTAGGTGGTGCAATGGATGGAGCATCGACCCTGGAGTCAGGAGGACCTGAATTCAAATGTGGCCTCAGACACTTACTGGCTGTGTAACCTTAAGAAAATGACAACCCTGCTTGGCAGAGAAAAGGAAACATCTTCCTCACTCAAATGCAATTCACCTACATGTTATTGCCTCATCTCCCTAAAATCATGCTCCTCTTTGAAAATGAAGAACAAACAACAACAGCAGGAATAGTACATATTTCTATAATTCAAAATTTTACAAAGCACTTTTTTGCATTTCAGCAAAGAGATCTCTAAAATTCCTTTTGGATGTTGGCTCAAAAATCACAACACCTTATCTTTTAAATTATCAATTAAAGGGGGCAGCAAGGTGGCACAGTGGATAGGGCACAGGCCCTGGAATCAGGAGGATCTGAGTGCAAATCCTGCCTCAGATACTTAATAATTCCCTGACTGTATGACCTTGGGCAAGTTATTTAGCCACACTGCCTTGCAATATACATATATATATATATATATATATATATATATCACCAAACATTTATTAATGCTACTATATGCTAGTCACTATGGATACAAAGACAAAATTGAAACAGTGCTTGTTTTCAAGGAGCAGTCTATTAGAGGAAACAGCTAGATATATAGATATAGATGACATACAGATAAAAATGAATGATGACAGATAGACATATGCACATAGGTCTAGAGATAGATGATAATCAAGATGTCCCAAAGGTTTTTAGTTTTAATAGCTTAAAACTATATGAAAATTGAGTATACTTTATATATTTTGCATGTATTTGCATCCATATGTACACAATATATCTACACATTGTTGTATGTTTGTGCATGTATACACAAAATGCATTCAAGAAAGAGAGGGAGTCACTAATAGCTTGGGAAATCAGAAAAGACTTCAGATTAAAAGGTTAACTTTGAAGAGAAGTGTAGGGGGCAGGGTGAGGGTTGAACTGGAGAAGAATAGTAGTTAATACATTCCAGGCATAGGGGACAGGGCAGAAACAGAAGATAGAATGACTTATCTGAGAGATAGCAAGAAGGATAATTTGACTGGATTAATGTGGACCTTCCCAAGCAAACAATTACAAATGCTACATGTAGATACTAAAATCAAGCATCTTCTGGCTAATTACATATAGAAAAAAGGATCAATCTATCTATCTATCGTTTATTTATCTATATGCCTTAATATAATGTTATGTTTATATATTATATAATGAAATTTTATTTATAATATTATATTTATCATTTCAATGTATCATATGTTACATTTATAACTATTTATAATGTTATATTTATAGGGGGAAGGGGATGAGGCAAGGAATGGGGATGAGGGAAAGATCAGGAGAACTCTAAACATTTGAGTCCCTTTCATCAGTTTGATGAAATTACAGAACAGGAAGGGAAAGGTAGCAGAGCTGATGATATGTAAAGATGAAGATGCCCTTTCAGATATTGAGTTTTCACCTATTTAGTGGCCACCTTGAGTATCCTTTTAACAAAGAGTAAAGGTTTTGCCCCTGAAACTCAAGAATGTTTCAACAAAAGAGGCATAGCCTACTCAAGGCACTCTTCCTCTAGGAAGAGTCTCTGAATTCTGACTCTAGGGTTGGGGAAAAGAGCACTTACCAGTGGAGGCACCACTGTCCAAAAAACTATGAGATAGAGTGGAAAGAATCCTGAAACAGGAGACAAGAAACTCAAGTCTTAACCTAGCTCAAATACTAATTAGCATTGTGTCCTTGGAGAAGTTGTTTCAGTGATCAGGCCCTGTTGTGCTATATTTAAAATGAGAATAGAGATGAACTCTTTTAGCTTTCTTCAAATCTAAAATTCTGGCACCCTCCTACAGGATCAGGTTTTGTTGTTGGGTTTTTTTAAATGCCAATACTATTGTTTTTATTAATGAAAGACTGTGTTTTCATATTATGTGTACACCAGTTACTGCATGCTGTGCATATATTTATGTACATATGAATATATAAGCAGTTATCTTCTATAATTTGACATAGTATATCTCTGAGGATATACATACTGTATGTGTTTATGTCTAGACAAATCAGGTGGCCCATAGTAATTTATTGTTTTGTTTTGTTTGCTGAATCTATTTTTAAATAGGCTACCTATCATAATAGCAAAATGGGTAATGTTGCATATGTATGTGGTCCCTCCCCTGCCTATTATAAGTAACCCTCATAGTCCCCACAGAATAAATTTGTGCTGTATTTCTTTGTATCTGCCCATTTCAACAAGCCCTGGGCCTTATGGTAGTAGGTGGGTGCTCTCTAAATATTTGTCTATGCTGTCTACACCCTTGGCAATCTTTGGTAAGAGAGTTTATCCCCAGGATGCTCCCCTGAAATGAAACCCATCTTATATGAGCATTAGAGTAGCCAAGCTTTGTGATTTCTTTGCAAATACTTTCAACCTCTTGTAAGTTTAGTACTCTCAGAGATGCCTCAGGAATCTGTGAGACAAGTTGATTGTCGATTTCTTCTCTTATTTCACAGATTCACCAGAAATGAACTCATCAGAAACTGATACCCATCAAACAATCACTTCTGATTTTCTCTTTTGTTCATTTTCATGTCAGACTTTACCTTCACTTGGTTCCTTTCTTTCCAACTAATCCTGTGACATAGCCAAGAGAAAGAATGGAATTTTCACTAACACTGTTACAATGAGCAGCAATCTGCAAACAAGTTATCGAAAGGCAGATTTCTGGAAGGGGCCATCCTTGTCATGACATTTCTATAAGAGACACAGCTGAACTCCTGAGTTTCAAATTCATTCCTGGCTGACTCTGATACCCTTTTCTATCAGGAGGCAGAAAAGGGAGAAGTGACACTCATTGACCCTCTTTGCACATTTCCACTTACTGACTGACTCTCCCCTAGTGATGCCATTGGATCACATGCACAGCAACACAAAGGAACCCCAAACGTTTCCAAAACAACATAAAGAGAGAAATCAACATTTCCCACATGTGCAGTGGTTCCCAAATTGCCTATCTCTTTCCTCAGACATGACAATTAGGCAAATTGAAACTTGTTTTTAAAAAAACACCAATGTTCAAATTGAATAATCTTCTTTTTCTCTACATTTCTCTTATAGGGTAATAAATCCAGTCTCAAATGATGTCCAGATGAATTCCAGTGGAAGAATAGAAGAACTCTTAAGAATTTTATCCTAGAGAATTCCTAATTATTTTAGAAGTTACACTGAACCTCCTCATCCCTAGAACATAGCCATCTTTTATATACAAGCTATATACAAGGTAAATAATAATCCTGAAAAATATACAAGAAAGAAAGACACAAAAATAAATCTAACCAAGATCTACATTTGTCCATAGCAGAAAGAACTGGACATTCCATTTTTCTAATTACTAATCAATTATAAACATTTAGCACCTCTTCATGATAGTCATTATATATATATATATATATATATATATATATATATATATATATATGAAGACAATTTTTAAAAAGATTCTTCTTCAAAAACTAGTGGCCCAGAAAAGAGATTTAAAAATTTTACTTCAAAAGAATAGTTGCTTTCTGTAGGTACTGGTGAATGGAAGGTAAAATAATATTTATCTGAAGACAATAAATTGGTTTACTTAGAAAACCCTAGAGAGTCAGCAAAGAAATTAATTAATACAAAATTAAAGGATATGAAAAACACAAAAATTATCAGCACTTCTATATAGCAAAAACAAAAACTGGAAGAAATAGAAAGGAAAATTTTGTGCAGAATAACTACAAAATGCATGAAATTTCTGAAAATGGATCTACCATGACCACTCAACACTTAAGTAATTGTAATAAAATATTCTTTGTAGAAAAAATGAATGAAATAATCACAGAAATACTCACTGTTCAAGCACAACCAGACCATTCCAATGCAATAAAATGACAATGTTACTTAAATTAATTTACAGGTTTAGTGATATTCCAATAAAACTACCAAAAATTAACTTTGTAGAAGTATTTAAAATAATTTTAAAAATTCACTTGGAGAAACAAAAAGTCTAGAATCTTCAAGAAAATCACCAGGAAAAAAAAAGAGGAATGAAAGAGAAATAACACCTTTGAAACAAAATTTTTTAAGCACTATAGTTCAAATTGAACAATCATAGAACATCAAGACTAACTAGTATTGACTTGAAAACCAAAATGCAGATCAATAGAACAGGCTACATAAGCAAAAAATCAGAAATAACTAAACATAATAATAAAGTGTTCAATAACCTTGACAACTAACCATTTGACAAAAACTGCTTGGAAACCAGAATGCAATTTGGCAGAGAAAATATCTTTAGGCCAGGGTCATATACCATTGAAGTAATTACAAGTTCCAAATGGAAAATTTACTTAAATATAAAAGGTCAGCATTGTGCTTAATTACTGAAGATACAAACAATGGCAGAAGACAGCCCCTGTCCTTGAGGGGCTCACAATCCAATGGGATAGACAACATGCAAACAACTATATACAAACAACTTATATACAAAATAAATTGTAAATAATCAACACAAGAAAAAGAATAGACTTAAGAGGGATTGAGATTTGGAGATTTTAAGTTGTTGAAATTTTAGGTGGAACAAAAGGTGGCCATTAGAAGGGAGAGTCTTCCATATATGTGTAACAGTAAAAATATCTGGAGCTGAGAGATGGAATATCATTTTTAAGGAATACCAAGGAGACCAGTGTCACTGGATCAAAAAGTATGTGGATGGTGATGTAGGGTATAAGAAGAATGGGAAAGTACAGAGACTAGGGTGGAAGCAAGGAGATCATGAAGAGCTGTGAAAGCCAAATAAAGAATATTATAGCTGATTCTGGAAGTGATGAGTCACTTGAGTTTATCAAATAAGAAGGTGACAATGGTTGGATCTTTGCTTTAGGAAGATTATATTGGCAGCTGAATAAAGGATGGACTATGGTAGGGAGAGACTTGTGCCAGGTAAACCAGGTAGCAGATGTAGAATACAGTAAGCAAAAATGAGAAAAAACAGTGCATATAATAATAGAGAAAGAAAGAACATGAATAGAAAGAACATGAGGAACCTGAACAGTATATAATTTTAATTAATCTATATAATTATAAAGAATTCAGAGATAAATTGGGGGGAAAATGTACCTTCTTTCCAACAGGCTATTGCAATAGTTAAGGTATGAGGAGATGAGGACTTGCAGTATCCAGGAAAGAAGGGGGACCATCATTAAAAAATGAATGGAAGTATCTTTAACAATTATGGTAAAGGGGAAAATTCTAATCCAAGCAGTAGAACTAATCATTTCAATTACACAAAATTGAAAAGCTTTTGCATGAACAAAATCAATGAAATTAGTATAAAAAAGTAAACTATTGGTAGGGGAAAGTCTTAATATCACTAATAAAGAACTGATAGTCAAGATATATAGAAAGTTAATAGAAAGATATAAAACCAAAAACCATTCCCAATAGATAAGCGTGCAAAGAATTATAAATTAACAATGTTAAAAAAAGTGTTCCAAATTACTAAGAATAAAAATTGAAACAATTCTAAAGTTTTATCTCATTTCCAGTAAATTAGCAAAAATGACAAAAGATGGAAATTGTCAACATTTAATGGACTATAGAAAGAAAGACACACTAATAGAATATTGGTGGCACTGTGATTTGGCCCAACTATTCAGGAAAATAATTTGCAATTATGCTAAAGAAGTGACTAAAATTTTATCACCAAGATCACACTATTAGTTGCATACCCAAAGGATGTCAAAGACAGAAAGATTCACATATGCCAATATGTTCAAGCCAGTACTTTTTATTTCAGCAAAGCACTGAAAACAATATAGGTAAACCATGCATCGAGGAACATTAAATAATCTGTGGCACAGGAAAATTATGAAATTATTACTATTCTAGGAGAAATTTTGACTATGATAAATTCAAAAAATATAGGAAAAATATATGAATCGATATAGAATATATTAAACAAAATGAGAAAAACAGTGAACAAAACTATGATATAGAAGGAAAGAACATGATGAATTTAAAAACTATATAATTTTAATTACTTAGCTTTATAATTATAAAGAACTTATAGAATTTGGGAAATGTACCTTCCTTCACTGCAGAAATGTAGAACTATGGATATGGAATATTGCATATAGTGTCAAATATGAGGCAGCATAAATAGCACAGTGAATAGAATTGTCAGAAAATTTGAGTTCAAACCTTGCCTAAGACACTTACTAACTGTATGACCCAGGACAAGTCACTTAACCTCTTTGTCTCAGTTTCCTCATCTGCAAAATCAGATTATCCTGGGTAGTAGTGAGGATGAAACAAAATAATAGCATATGGCATAAGTGCCTGTACATAGTAAGAACTATGTAAATGTTAACTATTGTTATTATATGGTCATTTCCTTGATTAGTTTTGCTGAACTGTATTGCTTTTTCTTTTTAATTTTTATCATGAGGGCTCTAGGCAGAGGAAGAGGGGAGAATATATTCAGAAATGAATGTCACATAAAAACAAAAGCCTTCAATAAAAATTAATCAATTTTTAAAAAAGGAATAAATGCTCTCTCTAGAATTTAAGGCTGAGGTTACACAGGGTCCAAAGAGAAGCATCTACCACTTATATCAGCATAAATATAAGATGCTATTTTAAAATAAACAGGTATGATCAAAGAAACAGTATCACTCTTTGTGAGGCTTTAAAAGCTTATGTGTGTGCATATTTACACACATACACACACACACACACACACACATATGTTCATTTCTATGAATGGGAGAGAAAGTAATTAAAATAAAACCAGTAGGCTTAAAGAACACCCCGATGAATGACACTGTTCATTTGGTGAAGGTTTCCTCAAAAATAAATCATTACAAATTCTGACAGTGGTGGAATTCCCAACCCACAACACCAGCTCAGGTCCAGGATGAATGGATGCTACTCTGGTCATGTTCCTTCCCAAGGACAAGCAGCATCTGCTTGTTCTCCCTTTAACACAGCCATAGATGAGGAGTCCAGAGCTCAAATGTTGCAGGGCACTTCATTTATAGCACCAGTCATCCTTTCCTGTTGATAGGAGTCTTTTTTTCAGATGACAACACAGAAGTGAAATCATTACCAAGATAGAAAGTCCAAGGGAAGACACCATCTTGGAAATAACTTTTCCTGCCATCCAACAAAAATACAATATGATTCACTGGTTCTGGAAAACTGGGGGAGAGGAAAGAGGTGAAAAGGTATCTTGAGGGGAGGAGAAAAAGATCATACATCATCTCCTTCCCTCTAGCTTAGGAGAGACAGCATTTTTTTCACTAGAGTCCCCAAACAAGAATGGAGAGGAAAGAAGAAACCAGTTCCAGAAGGAAATAGAGAAAAAGAAGAAAAGTTGACTATTTTATACCAAGGTGAGGAGATTGGTTGGTTGGTTGGCTGTTGTTTGTTTTTTTTTCCCCTGAAAGCCTTGCTGCTTCCATCTAACCTTGCCATCTCTCCCCCTTCCAAAAAAAAAATAGTTTAATGAACAAGAGACTACTCTCCTATGATGATTATATCCTACAATCCATTTGTGGGTTGGAATCATCATAATTAATCTTCAAAGCTAGGCTCCGAAAAGGCAGTGCTCCATCCCCAAGCCCTCATCCCTTACTCCGGCCGGGCTCCATCACTGAAGGGCTGAATCACTCAGCTTTATTGACACTTCATCTGCCAGGCTCTCCCTCTGCCTGCGGATCATCTGGTCCACTGCCCGGCTTCTGGCTGCTGGACTCCAACACTAAAACACCTCCCCTGAGCCTCTAGGAAAGCTGGCATCAGTTGTTACCATAACAAACTCAATTGTTCTCAGCAGTCTTCCAGCAAATAAAGTCATTAATTATGGGCTCGCTCTGGCTGCCTTTGGCTGGGGCGGCAATCAATGTGAAACCGCTCATTGCCTTCTCTCAGGGAGTGGAGACAGATGCCATAAAAATAAACTGCCGCCTGAACAGAACCCTGCCAGTAAGGCAGCAGAGGGCTGGAGCGGGATGCGCCATCATGCTGCTTCCAAGTGAGCGCCTCCATTTATTTGGGCTGCCTCAGCCATGGGGGAAGGTATCCCATTAAGCGATTATTTTTATCTTATAACGTCAATTTACTTATACTGATTGGCTTCCTGCCGCCAAATATCAATTAAATTGCAAATGCCTTCCAGGCCAAAGGGTTGGGGTGGTTTACAGGGTGGGTTTGGGGTTTTTTTTCCCTTTTTTCCTTTCTTTTTTATCCTTTTTCTTTTCTTTCTCTCTTTTACTTTCTTCTTCTTCTTCTTTTTGAAAGGAAAGGGTTTTCTCTCTACTCCAAAGTGTTGAATGAATGGTTTGCAGGGTGGGTTTTGTTTTTTCCTTCTTTCTTTCTTTTTTTCTTCTTTTTTGTAAAGGAGCAGCAGAGATTCTATCTCTACCTTAAGTCCAAAGGATTGGGTTGTTTGAAGGATGAATTTTTATATTTTATCTTTTTTTTCTTTATTGGAATAGAAACAAGGGAGAGATTGTCTCTCTCTCTCTCTCTCTCTCTCTCTCTCTCTCTCTCTCTCTCTCTCTCTCTGTCTCTATTCCAAATGGCTACATGATTTGCAGAATGTCTCCTTTCTTTCCTTCTTTTTTTTTCTTTTTGGAAAGAAGCAGGGGAGAGGTTGTCTCTCTCTTGACTCCTTTCTTCCTCTCCCCACCCCCTTTGTCACTGGGACCCAGCATAATTTAATTTATTTCTCTTTCCATATCTCAAAGGAAAATCTATAGCTCCTTCTGGAAGGCCATTTGCCCTCTGTTATTGGGAGCTGAGGGATCACACCATTGGATCATTTGTTTCAAGTAACTATTGGCAGCATAGCAGGTTCAGCCCTCCTGAAGATACCAGGCAGTTCTTGCCAATGGGCTTAGGCCCTCACAGAGCTGCTTCAATTTATAATTCATCTTTAATAGATGCCTTGTTACTTCTCCTTCAGTACCCAGTTAGCTGTTTCTCCCCCACTTGCTTCCAAGAAGTTTTATCTATAAAGTGGCCACCCAAAGAGATTGGCAGAACAGCATTTCTTCATTATTTTGTATGTGTCATGGATCCCCTTTGGCCATCTATTATCCCTTCTTGAAATAAATGATCTTCTTTGAAAATTAAGGACAAGCATTATAAATGTTTTGTTGTCTACATTCATAATTGAAGGAAATGAAATTTCAGCTAGAGATAAAAAAATTAGATCTCAAATACTTCCTAGTTGTATGACCCTGGATAAAGCCATTTAACCTCTGTTTTCCTCAGTTTGCCCAAGCATAAAATGGGGATGATAATAATGACATCTACCACCCAGGGTGTTATGAGGATTAAATGAGGGAATATTTATAAAGTGCTTAGCACAATTGTCACCTTCCCCATTCTTATATAAATGCTAAATATTATTGTCAAGATTATTATTATACTTTTTAAAATCCAAATTGATTGGCCCTGCTGAAATCTCCCAAGAACCCTTACTCCCAAGAGAAGCTAATGAGTTGCCTTCTACCTAATTTTTTTCTACTGTTTCAGGAAAATGTTTGAAATTTTAAAAAAATATTCAGATATCTGGTTAGTAAAATACCTGATATGCTTTAAAGAACCTTTGTGTTCTTTTTGTCCTTTTCTGTCCTTTTTTTGGAAAGAAAATATGAATGGGTTAAATGTAACATTAATAAAAACCTGGATATCATTTGTGCCTTGAAAGAAAGAAAAAGCAAAGAGGGAACATAAGACTGTAGGAAATAGAGAAGAAAAAAGACAGAGAAATGGTTCATTCTATATTTTAGGAAGAATTCATTTAGAACTGCAGGAGGAAACAAATTCTCCTTGCTCAGACATTCTCCCAGAAAGCCTCACAATCTGACTCTCAGCCTCCTTCTTTCTCTTCTTTCTTCTGTAATTGAAGGACAAGCATTTCTATTGTTGGCAAGATCCTAAGTATCCAGAGTATTGAGTGCCCAGCACCACATTGCTCTTTGGAACATGAACTTCACTACACACAGAAAGGCTGCCCTTACTTTGTGATAAACGGAGAGGTCTGAGACAAAGCCATGCTAATTGGAATTGGAGGGACACCAGATGAGTGCCAGATAAAAATAAATGTTCTTGCAATCAGCTATTCAGTCTGCTGAGGGACCCAAAGGGATCAAGTCTGAATGGGAGTTGCAATATCTGTCAGGGTTCAGATCAGTATTAGAAAAGTTTCCCTATTCCTCTGAAGCTGAGCTAGATTTTCTGCATTTCTAAGATCTGATAAAACACAGCAAAAATTCTGTAAAAACCAAATTCTATTATATTTTTTTTTCATTTTTTTTCTGGTATCAGTCTGAGGGGAAAAAAACCTCCTGACAAATCTCTAATTTCAGTTCTGCTCTTAGCTCAAAACATTAAAAAAAAAAAACAACTGGACATTTACAGAATTCACACAAAGGTCTTCTTTAAGCCTTAGATCTATGCCAAAGATCTTTGTTTTTTAAATTCAAATTGTCTTGGCCAACTCTATTGAAAAGTTGTGCAGTATCAAAATCAACTGAACTGCAGGTATGAAGGGGAATTCTCCAGTTTACATTTAAAAGGAATTAGTATAAAGAAACCTAGGATATATGGAAAGGGGGAAAAAACTGGGAGTCTCAGGTCAGCCTCCAAAGTCCACAGATACAATTAAGACAATGTAGAAAAAAATAAAGACCTTTGAACAAGCTGTTTTATTGTTGCTGCTACTGCTGCTGTTGTTATAGCTGTTCCTTAAGGAATGTTGGTAAATCTTTTAAAATTCACATCATGGCAGTCTGGTTAGGAATAGTTAAAAGGACAAAACAAGGATAAAGTTACTATAACCTATGTTCTACAGTTTGTTTGTTTTAAAGGTATTGATTTCAGCAACTTTGTCTTTTTAGGGTCATATTTTATTTTGTTTGGTCACATAGTGCCCTAGATACATGTGTGAATCTAGGATGTGAGTGGTTGGAGGACAAAGAAAGAGATCACTAGATATGTGAACATGAGTGTATTTGTGTGCTCATAAAAAAAATCTCCCTGGAAATGAAGAAGACCTTTAGACTCCCTCAAAAAGTGATTATTAACTCATTTCATTTGGCGTTTGAAGGAGATTGCATGATTTCCTAGGATGTATATTGTAAGTTTCTAAAAAGGAAGACTCCAGAATCAATTTTGTGGTAACGGGCTCGATGTGACTAGCTTGCAAATTCCACATGGCAGGTAATAAACCCATTTGGCCCATTTTTTTTAATATCAGAGTTGGATGACCCTCACACTTATACAAACACTCACCAGAATGACCCCCACATCTCTGATATCAGACAAACAATTTCAGGGTTTTTTTCCTTTCTCTGGGGTGATAGGCAGGGGCATAGTTATTCTATATTGTGGGGAGAAATGCCAGTCTGTAGTGAACACCACTATTTCCCAGAAAGATTTATTTCACACACACACACACACACACACACACACACACACACACACACACACACATACACACATACATACATACACACACAACACACATCTGCAAGGTCTAGTGGAATCAGATCAATATGCCCTTTAACCTCATTCAATTCCTTACCTATTTGGGGACAGGGACTCTATGAGGTAATTTAGTAAATGGAAAAAGGAATGGACCAGGAAAGACTCCTGGGTTCTACTCCTAACTAACTCTAAGAAGATGTGTTACCTGGAAGAAAATCACTTATCTTTTGAACTGTTACTCCCCTCCATAAAATAAAGGTGTGCAAATAACTCAGAGGTTCTCAATTTTGAGGGTGTCATGGACTCCTTTTGGCAGTTTGATGAAGACTATGAACTTTGTCCTCATAATAGAGACTTTAAGTGCATAAAAATACACAGAATTAAAAAAGAAACCAATTATATCAGAATATAGTTAGCAACTTAAAAAACACACTCATAAAAAAGAAATTTGTTTTTGCAGGTTAAGAACACTCCATCTAAATGATCTCTGAGTTTCCTCCCATGTTAATAGTCTATGATTATATAAATATGATTAAGCAAACACAGACTCATAGTCATCAGAATCTTCTTCCCCATCTCCTTAGGAAATATACTGAGACAAGGATAGACATGAGAGACTTACTCTATTTTTGAAACCTAATGTCTTGCAAGGGTGTGCACCTGTCTCTCTGACTAGTTTCTACAAAATCCATTTTTCCCATATTCAACCTCATCAGACAATGAAAAAATTTCCTAAAATCTAAAATTACAGATTGCTGTTCAGTCTACCTTTTCCTATTATCCTTACTTCCAAAGTCCAATCTTTGCCCCACCCCTAATTGGTCAAGCACCCTTGCTGGGGGACGTGAGGTGAACAACTGATGTGTCTCTGGACAAGTCATTTAATTACATTTTGCTTCAGAATCCCAGTCATTAAAGAGAAATACTAAGATGGGCAGCATGGCATAGTAAATAAAACTCTGTGTTTAGTGAAGAGAACTGGATTTGAAAACTACATTACAACTGGGTTACCATAGGCAAGTCAATTTACTCCTGAGAGCCTCAGTTTCCTCGTCTGAAACATGGGGATTTTAAAATTCTCTCATGGGGAATTTCAAGAAAGGTGCTTTGCAAACCCTCAAAGTGTGGCATAAACATAAGTTATTACTCTTTCTCCTTACCCATTTCACTGTGCCCCTCTAGGTAAAGATAAATAGAATTATCCCTAAGAAATACTCTGACATTTTCCAGGAAAAAAAAAAGAAAAGCATTATCTACTTAAGGTTTTGCTTTGCTAATCTGCAATTTCCATTTTATGAACTAAGGCCAGGACAGCCTGAGGACCAAAATTTCCTCTTGGGCCTCTTTGATATTCTCAGTCCAGTTTAAACAAAAATTAATGAGAAACTTTTGCTCATATTGAAACATAACTCATTTAGAAAATTAAACTTGGGACCAAGTATTGACTGATTTTGGATTTTTGTTGGTATTTTGAGGTTTTCTTTCACAGACACAGAGAAAGTCCTCAATCATAACTTATCCAATTAGAACCAAAGAATCTTAGTGCTGGAAGCAGCCTTCGAGGTCATCTAGTCCAGTATCCCATCCTAAAATTGAACTGAATAATAACTACAGGGAGATTTCCAGCCTTACAATTTCACCTGCTGCAGCACTGCTGAAAGGCATCCTGTGGTTCCATCCGTAACACACTAAAGCCAGGAGCTGAATCAACCCCTGCTCCAAATTATCCCATTTTTAAGCTTTTCCTCTGAAATACTAACACCTATGCATAAGACCTAATTGGGCTATTCCTTCTCTCACCCACAAGTTGCAGGGAGAAAATACCATTCCCAGGGGTGTTGCTTGGAATACACAGGTTCTCCTAGAATCAACGGCATTAATGGACATTCACTCATATTACATCATCTTGACCAACATCATTCATAAGAAAGGTCTTGAATACCCCCACCTATGTCACAAAATCTTAAAATGCCAGTCAGATAAATGGCTAGCAATAATCCAAGCCCCCATATTATTTGTTCATTCTGAACAGCTTAAGTCATTGCAGTCCTAAGTGTGGGTTCACGAGCACCATGAATGAATAATTCAGTGTCCCCTAAAATATTATTTAGCTAAATATGTTTTCAAAAAGCTAATTTATGACCTTCAGTAGACTAACACTGATTATTATAAGAGACAGTGTGACATTTTGAATAGAGAACCAGTAAGATCTATGTCCAAATCCTGCCTGAGACACTCATTATCCATATCCAACTTCTGTGTCTTCATTTGTGAAATGAGGATAATAATTGCATCTCCCTCTTAGGTCTTTTGTAAGGATCAAATGAGATATCATATAGAAAGTACTTTGCAAACCTTAAAGAACTATATAATTGCTAGTTATTATTATTATTATTATATCAGAACAATTATAAGACTTTTGCAGAGATTGGCATAGAAGTCATGGAAGTTGGTAGTATTATCATTTCATAGGATAAAGGAGTAGAAAATTTATACAAAGAATTTGATAAATCAACACTAAATTAACATGCACCCTGATATTTGGGGAAAGGGTGGGAATGAGGAGAAATATATGGTCAAGCATGGCTAAGGGGGAAAAAAGGAATGAGAATATTTTCAAACCAGATTAAGGATATGGGGAAGAAGATTCTGATGACTATGGGTCTGTGTTAGCTTAATCATATTTATAGAATCATAGATATTAACGTGGGAGGAAACTCAGAGATCATTTAGATAGAGGGCTCTTAACCTGAAAGAACAAATTTCTGTGTTTGTGTGTGTGTGTGTGTGTGTTTATTTTAAGTTGCTAAGGTTTAAGTTGTTAAATTCAAACCTTCAAATATTTTCAAAGGCCTCATGCCTTTAGATTATGAACACTTTTCTTTGAAAAAAAGAATTGATAGGCATTAGATATGGTAAGCACACAATTATACCATAAAATTAAATTGATTATGTTTTAACAGACAGAAAAAAAGACTTTTAACTGATATGGGTTTTTTCCCTAAATCAGCAGTCTGTACAAATAGACCATAAATTCATCAGAAAAATGTTATCAAAGCACTGCAGAAGAAGAAAAGAAGATGGGTCAGTCATTGGCAACACCAAGGAATGGCCCTTACAATGTCAAGAGAAAGGGAAGAAGCAAAGTTTCTAACATGTCATTTCAGACTCCTTTTTTGAACTTATAGAAGGATGTGGAGAAGAATCACATTGCATGGGCTGGCACATATTGATTTCAATCAACATCACAGGAGGTGCTTCCAATTAGTTGAAATCAGAGATCCTTTCGAGTTATGTTTACTTTTATGACGTGAGGCTAATTTTCCTTTCCTTGAATCTTTGGGATTAAGACAAATGAAGAAACATTGTTGAATTTCTTAAACTGAGTCAAAAAGAATGGATAACTACCAGGTAAAAATGACTTCCCATTGGGAATTCCTAAAAACCTCATAGAGGCAAATAAGTGGCAGAGAAGGGACCATGGCAACAGCAACAAAGTAGGGGACAAACCAGGTAGATCTTTAGTATTTAATGAAAGCTATCTGTAAATTAATTGGGAACCACCTACTCTGCTACACAGAAATTTTCCCAGAAATATATAACACTACTGTCCTACTAGGAGTAACTACATAATATTGTATGAAACATAAAGCTTTTTCAATGTAAACTAGCAATTATTCAGTCATTAAAAGATTCCATCAGTATTGTCAATGGGTTCTACAGTCATGGTAATGTTGTGGTTCAGTTATTCAGTTGTGTCTGATTCTTTGTGACCCCATTTGGGGTTTTCTTGTTAAAGATACTGGAGTACCTTGTCATTTCCTTTTTCAGCTTATTTTACAGATAATAACTGAGACAATCAAGATTAAGCGACTTGTCCCAGGGTCTGAGACTGGATTTGAATTCATGAAGATGAGTCTTCCTGATTCCAAAGCTAGTGCTCTATCTATTGCATAACTTAGCTGCCCAAGATCATGGCTATAGAGCAAAATAAAACAATAATGATATGTGTCAATTAAACCAGAGCCCAACTTCACAGAAAGGAAGATACTTGTCATAACATAAGACTCAGACTTTAAAGAACCTATTTTACTTTATTATTTTTATCTAAATTGTGGCATTGTAATTGAACATTTTCTTGAGAAATAAACATGATCTTAATTCCAAAGAGCCTCCTAAATTTCTCTTTTCCATATGTAGAAGGCAATAGTCTCCCAGTATTATTACTGCCACTGAGAATTTCTATAATCCTTTATTTGTGCAAAGCACTTTACAACAATTTCTTGGTGAGTAGTAACATAAGCATTTAAATCCTTTTGCAATTTTATTTTTACTTTTCAAATGACTCTTTTTCATCAGTACTAAACACTTTTTCAGAATGCTAAATACCAGCTTTTAGTATTTAACCCAAGCTACTAGAGTCAATAAGAGCTTAGCTATATGTAAAAATTAATAAATACAACTAACAGGATTGGTCTTATCCATTGAGAGAATAAGCTGCTGCTCAGTGAAATTTGAGGAAGGCAAATAGTCCTTCATATATCCCAAAATATCTCCTCACCAACCATTTGTTAATAACTGGAATTCCACATTTAGATAGTCCCTTGTGTTGAGCCAGTCATTTACATGATGGTGCGAAGTGTTTTTTCCAGGACACTATAACAAAAATTCCTTATATTTATTTAGGGCTTTTACAGTTTCCAAGGCCTTTTTTTTTTTTTCAAATCAATTTCTCATTTCATTCATAAGCTATTGAGCTAGGAAGGGATATTAATCCCATTTTACAGATGGAAACTGAAACTCAGAATGGCTAAATTACTTGCCTAGGATAATAGTAGTAATAGTAAATAATAGTAAATAAAAATAGTAAACAGTAAAACTGTAATAGCAGCTCCTAATCTTATCTATTTCCCCTCTATGATCCAAGAGAACAAGGCCAATTTGACAGCAGAGGGAGAAAGGACAGGATAATACTCAGAGAGGACACACTAGGAATACATTGGCAGCTAGGAAAAAAAATCAGTCACTGGGTGCAATGAAAAGAAAGAGGAGGAAAAAGATATTTCATGGGAATAGAATTAATCTATATATATTTTGCTGGGAGGCAATCCAGTCTAGAAGATTCAACAATGTTTATTTAAATTGGGACTTTTTGTTCACTTTTTCCTCCTTTCCCTACAACTTCTGCCTTCCTGATTTCCAAACATAGTCGGGACAGAAATAAGGTCTCTCTAACTTCTTGTTTATCTTGAAGGCAAAACACCTCTCCTCCTAAAGTGACCAGAAGGATACAATCACATCTAGGATGACTGAGTAATGACACCATATCCTGAAAACTTAGTCCATATATAAGAATAGTAATCAATCTGGACATAGGACTACTAGAATGAAACTATCATCACAAGAGCTCTTGAGTTTGACAAATAGTTTTAAGTCTTGTTCTGTCTACAAAAACAGACAAGGACAAGAACAAAGAGTGAAGAGATTAATTTTGATTTATAAAGTTTTTGGTATTGCCCTCCCTAACTTCAGGGACCCTCACAACTCTATGGAGATTTTCTTTGTGATTAACATAGGATTGCTGAATATCAGCTTCATATTCTGATTGACTTTGAATTGTACTTTACAGAGACCCAAAGCCTCATAAAATGTATTGTCTGATACACTTCAGACAATCATGGATAAGATAATTGAATTATGAAGAGAATTGAAGTTACATCTTAGAGTTTATCATAGCAACAAATGACTCTTTTTCATCAGTGGTAAACACCTTTTCAGAATGCTAAATACCAGATTTTACCAAGCTTACCAAGGTTACTAGAGTCACTAAAAGCTTAGTTATATGAAAAATTAATAAATACAACTAATAGAATTGGTCTACAAAGTCTTTTTTGCTTAGAAAAAAATCATTTTGCACCCCCTCCCCCAGCGGTTCTACTTAGCATTATTGAGAAAGCAGACACCACATCCTCTCCAGCTTCTGTTCCCAATGAACAAGGATATAAATAAGAAAAATGAACAGAAGAATGGATCCCAAAGGAGGCTGTCGAAAAGCATAAGAAGAAATTAAATATAATCTTAAGATAAAACAAAGATTTAGAAAAATTATTCTAAATTTCAAGAAGAATTATTTATGACCCCATTTGAAGTATCTTCGCAGACACAAGAGTGATTTACTATTTCCTTCTCGAGTTCAATTTACAGATGAAGAAAATGAGGAAAATAGGATTTAAGTGATTTTTCCAGGGTCACACAGCTAGTAAGTGTCTGAGGTCAGATTTGAACTCAGGAAGATGAGTTTTCCTAACTGCAGTCCCAGAACTCTATCCACTATGACACCTAGCTACCCATTATTGAAAATTTAACAATCTCCTAAACTGCTTTGATCTGACTCCAACACACCCCTATTTTACCCCCTCCTCCACACCTCCATACCTCTACTATTAAGATCTATTATTACTTGTTATCACAATACTTATAACATTATATTAGATTTTATTCTCATTTTCTGTATTTCATTTCCTCATGATTACAAACAATAACAAATTTAATAAAAGTGTATCACTTACCAAAGAACATAGTTAGCACTAGGTGTACAAAGAAAGCTAGAGACACAGCAAAAGTCCCTGATCTCAGGGAGCTTACCTTCTAAAGGGGGAAGACCACATGTAAATAATTATGTACAAAGAAAATAAATAGATAATAGAAGGAAGGTAACCTTCCTTAAAGGGAAAGACTCAATACTATAATAATCAGATTTTTAAGCAAAGATAATTTCTTATTTTTCTTATATCTTGCTCCATACCAACCTCAGGACCTTAGACATAGTAAGACCATGTGATAAATGTCTGTCTTAAAAGGCAGCTTTGGGGGCAGCTAGGTGGCTCAGTGGATAGAGCACCGGCCCTAGAGTCAGGAGTACCTGAGTTCAAATCTGGTCTCAGATGCTTAATAAATTACCTAGCTGTGTGGCCTTGGGCAAGCCACTTAACCCCCACTGCCTTGCAAAAAAAAAAACTTTAAAAAAAGGCAGCTTTGTTTTAAATACAGTACCACTGCCTATTTGATTGACCAGTAAGTGAAACAGCTAGAAGATAGTTACTAAAAAAAAATAAACTCTACGCAAGCAAATTGCCTTATGATGCAGGTTTTCATTTAATGCTAAAAAAAAATTCATTGGGGGTAGAAGTTTTCAAGAAAGACATTATGGAGTAGGAAAGTCTTAAGTTATGTTTTAAAGAAAGTTCCTGACTACAGAGAGAACAGAAAAATAAATTCTAAGCTAGTGGAGAGAATAAATGAGGTTGGAATGTGAACTTGGGAATTAAAATAAGAAGTTGGGTCATGTTATGGGTGATATTGACTTTTTTGAGGAGGGAGGAAGGAGAGATATAGTAAATGATGCAATGAAAAGTTCAAAACCACTGCAAATTCTTAATCAGAGGTGTAACAAGGAAAACCATTTTCATATGAAGTCAATATTGAGATTTAATAAGACCCAGATCTATGCCCAAGTTTCCTCCATAAAAATCAAAGGTGTGTGTTTACCTAATGTTTGTTGAACAAAAAAGCTTCCCAGAGTTTCTAAAATTTGAAAATAGAATATTTAAATGGGCTTCCCCTACCACTCACAAGTGAAAAGAAAACAACCTTCTAGCCTAACCAGAGCCATTTTTGTGGATTCAAGCCAAATTGTACCTATTGAATCAAAGTGAAACTCCTAAGAACATGCCCAAGTAGGAACTGAAACTGGTCGCTAAGCTTCACTTAGACCTTGTGAACCCCAAATAATGGCTGTTCCCATGAAAAGGACAGAGAAATACCCCATTAATAACTCATTTCCTGATTCAATG
Organism: Macrotis lagotis; assembly: GCF_037893015.1. NCBI lineage: Eukaryota > Metazoa > Chordata > Mammalia > Peramelemorphia > Peramelidae > Macrotis > Macrotis lagotis. Next base: position 186,021,608 of record NC_133666.1, read on the forward strand.
TCTTGTCAGTAGTTAAGGTACAAATGTAAACAATATAAATTCTAACTATTTTTCTTAAAAGCACAGAACTCATTCATCCTAATATTATTTTTCTCTATTAGAAATGTTTACCAGGGCAACTGGATGGAGCAGTGAGAGAAGAAGCCTTGGAGTCAGAAGGTCTTGAGTTCAAATCCAGACTCAGACACTTACTAGCTGTGTGACCTGGGCAAATCATTTAATCCCAACTACTTTACCTGCACTAAAAAAAAAATAAAAAATAAAAACTCAACCTCCTAAAAAGGGTTCTGAAAACAATGGATTAGACATATGAAGGCCTAGTTTCTAGAAACCTTCTGCCACTACCTAGCTGTATGACTATAAACAAGTAACCTAAGAAATTTGCAAAAGCTCTGTGATTTTGATATTAATATCTGTAGGTCTCAGTTCCTTTAAATAAAAAATGAATGTTCCATTCCAAATCTATGATTCTCTTTCTTCAGCATAAAAATTTCCCAAATTGGAAACTCCCTTCATCAATATAAATCACAACCACTTTGACTTAGCACTCAGGTTCTAAGAAGTAGTCTAATAACACACAAAAGTTATGTCCTGCTCAGTCAGTTTCAAAAGCAAAATCCAAACCCAAGTATGTACAAAATTCAATCCTAGAAAATGATTATTATAACACCTGTCCTTGCTTATCTGCCAGTATTCTTGTGAAAAGTAAGTATGAAAATGTTTTGAAAACCATAAACATTCTACAATTACAAGGAATTACTATTATAATCAGTATTCCTATTAAGTGGGTCCACATCTACTGCAGAACATAGAAGAAAAAGTCCCTCCCCTGCATCAGGGGACATTTAGGGAATCACTTACCAGACCTCACTAGTAAATAAATATTGGTACATTAACTTCAAAGACCCATCTGAAAGGGTCTTAGGATCACAACTGTAAAGAAGTGCCTTATAATTCTCGTCCAATTCTTTCATTTTTACATATGTGTAAACTAAGGCCCAGAGTAGTTAAATGACTTGCCCGAAGTTACATAGGTAGTAAGTTTTAAAAAAAAAAGCCAGAATTTGAACCTTTATTCTCTTGACCCAAAATCTAGAGCTCTTTCATTGTGTCATTGTTCTGTAAGGTGTGTTTATAAATCTCAAAACTTAGTATCATTACCAATATGCTATGGGTCCAATAAATTGATTGACATCATTTTTCCTTGTAATAAAAGCACATAGACTTTTGGAGGAAAGGCAGTTGTTGGTGGCTAGGTGGCACAGTAGATAGAGCACCAGCCCTGGAGTCAGGAGGATCTGAGTTTAAATCCAGCCTCAGACACTTAATAATTACCTAGCTGTGTGGCCTTGGGCAAGCCACTTAACCCCATTGCCTTGCAAAAACTAAAAAAAAATAGCTACAATCAATCATCAAAACTGTCTGTTATTGGCTAAGAAATAGAGTGGTGAACCAGTGGAATAGACAAGGTGCAATAGCAGGAAACGATTATAGTAATCTGCTGTTTGATAAACCCAAAGAGTCCAGCTATTGGGATAAAAACTCTCTTGGATAAAAACTCTCTCTTAAATAAAAACTGCTGGGAAAATTGGAAGTTAGTATGAAAGAAACTTATATTAGACCAACATCTTACACCCTATACCAAGATAAGATCAAAATGGATTTAGACATAAAAAACAATATTATAAGCAAACTAAAAGATCAAGGACTAGTTTACCTGTCAGATCTATGGAAAGGGAAGTAGTTTATGACTAAGGAAGAGATGAAGAACATCACTAAAAAACAAACTAGATGATTTTGATTACATTAAATTAAAAAGCTTTTGCACAGACAAAACCACTGTAACCAAGATCAAAAGAAATGTAGTAAACTAGGAAACAATCTTTACAAGTATTTCTGACAAAGGATTCATTTCTAAAATATACAGAGAACTGATTCAAAGTTTAAAAAAAAAGCCATTCCCCAGTTGACAAATGGTCAAAGGATATGCAAAGGCAATTTACAGATGAGATCAAAGTAATCCATAGTCCTATGAAAAATTGCTCTAAATCATTACTTATTAGAGAAATGCAAATTAAAGCATCTTTGAAATACCATCTTACACCTCTCAGAATGGCCAATATGACTGAAAGGACAATGATCATTGTTGGAAGGGTTGTGGGAAATCTGGGACACTATTACATTGTTGGTGGAGCTGTGAACTCATCCAATCTTTCTGTAGAGCAGTCTGGAACTATGCCCAAATGGCAACAAAACTGTGCATACCCTTTGACCCAGCAATACCACTCCTGGGCCTATACCCTGAAGAGATGATGAAACAAAAATATTGTACAAAAATATTCATAGCAGCCCTGTTTGTGGTGGCAAAGAATTGGAAATCAAGTAAAAGTCCTTCACTTGGGGAATGGCTTAGCAAACTGTGGTATATGTATGTCATGGAACACTATTGTTCTATTAGAAACCAGGAGGGATGGGAATTCAGGGAAGCCTGGAGGGATTTGCATGAACTGGTGCTGAGTGAGATGAGCAGAACCAGAAAAACATGGTACATCCTAACAGCAACATGGGGGTGATGATCAACCTTGATGGACTTGCTCATTCCATCAGTACAACAATCAGGGACAATTTGGGGCTGTCTGCAATGGAGAATACCATCTGTATCCAGAAAAAGAATTGTAGAGTTTGAAAAAAGACCAAGGACTATTACCTTTAATTTAGAAAAAAAAAAAAAACCTGATTATCTTGTCTGATCTTGCTATCTCTTATACTTTATGTTTCCTCCTTAAGGATATGATTTCTCTCTTATCACATTCAGTTTGGATCAATGTATACCATGGAAACAATGTAAAGACTGACAAATTGTCTTCTGTGGGGGTGGGAAGGGAAGTAAGATTAGAGGAAAAATTAAACTCAAAATAAACAAAATCTTTTAAAAGAAAATAAAGAAAAATAGCTACAATACCTCATAACTACCTCTCTGACTGTTCAAGGGTATCAGAGAATCTTGGAGTTAAAAGGAAGGCAATTTGTCGAATTCATAAAGTCATGAAACCTTAAAGATCACCTTAGTCCAATGCCCTCATTTTCTTCAAGGAACATCAAGAGTTCAATAAGTGTTGTTGCTTTGTTATTTATATAATAGCTGCTTTGTCTTTCTTTTTTATATATCCTTTTCTCTTCCTTCTCTCTTTTTCTTAATTTTTTTTCTTTTTCCTTTCTCTGCTTTCCTTCCTTTCTTTCCTTCCTTCTTCCTCCCTCCCTTCCTTCTTTTCTTTCTCAATTGTTCTCTTTTTTATTTCTGTTTTTCTTTTCTTTTCTTTACTTCTTCCTTATTTCCTTTCTTTGCTTTCCTTCCTTTCTTTTCTTCTCTTTCTTCCTCCTTCCCTACCTTTCTTTCTTTATTCTTCTCTTTCTTTATTTCTGTCTTTCTACTTCCTTCCTTCCTTCCTCTCTTCCTTCTTTCCCTTCTCTTCTTTCCGTCTTTTCTTCCTTACTTTACAATACAGGAAATCTCCTCTTAGGAAAATCCTTCTGTCAAATGTAGATTAGTAGTCCTTGTTCTAAAACAAACATTCTTAAGGAATTAAAATCTTAAGGAGTTCAATGAGCATTTATTTAGGATTTTAAAATAGTTTTTAAGTTATTACACACCTTATTTCATTCTCACAACTAGTCATATAAGAGAGGTGCTAGAAGTACTATTATCCCCATTGTGCAAATGAGGATATTGAGACTCAAATAGATGATTTACTCAGGATCACATAGCTGGTGATCTCTTCATCAATCAATCAATCAACATTCATTATGTGTCAGAACCCCTAATCCTACCAAGGAAAACTGGGAGTGATTGTAGACAGCTTGAAATTACCAGTAGAAAATGTCAAAAGCAGAATTTGAATCAAGATCATGATTCCAGATCCAGCTTACTATCTATCACAACTCCTTTTGTTTCCATTGTAGTTGACATCCTCTCTGCTTTGATGATTTCATCATATTCCTGTCTTTTCCCCACAAAAAAAATCATACTCATTAGGATAAAATCAATGGATATTCAGTCTTAACTGAGATGCTTCTCAGGTTCCCACCAATAGAGCACAAAGTGTTTATTGAATCTACTGTACTCAAAATAGCCTGTCTACTAGAGCAAGTGAAAAATTCCTAGACTTTCCTCTTGGACTTGGCAGACGGTGTCACACCCAACCTTCCTTATTCACACTTATCCTGTGAGCAGGGAATTCCATACAACTGACCTTTACCCAGAGATCATCTAGTCCATAATTAGAGATCTGAAATGACTTTGCTGAAACATTTAAACAACAGATAAAAAAAATTGATGAACCTTTTCCCTATTCCAAAGGGAGCAAGATAGAATTATTTCTGATGGTTCTACTCCCATATAAAGAATAATAACCCCTGTTTATATAGCAATTTAGAAAGCACTTTCTTCACAATAATCCTGAGAATGCAAGCATTTTTGTCCCCATCTTACAGATCAGAAAATAGAGCTTCACCTTTATAATCCTGGGAGCTATCACTGGCATATAGTAAATACTTTTAAAATGTTTGCAGAGTTGAAATCATATTGAAAGAATTTAATGACTACATGGGATCATAGATTTAGAATTGGGAGGTTAGGTCCAATACTCTCAATTTACATACAAGAATACTGAACCTCAGATGTGTTAAGTGTCTTGCCCAGTATCAAAAAGACACAGTAAGAGATAGGATTTGAAACCAATCCTGATTGGTTTTTTGTCTCTTTGTAGTATACAACACTGCCTTGAAATAATAGCTAACACATAAAACAACAAAATTAACCAGGGATCTAGTGGCTGATTTTTTTCAAACATGGCAGCAACCAAGCTGCAATTATCCCTTTTCTCTCTCTACTAACATGCTGAAGTTCACTAGTCAAGGAGATCAAGTTTTAGACCTAAAGTCAAATATTCAGGTGATCTTCTCCAATAATTTTTTTAAATGCAGCACCTTTCTGCCACCTTGGACAAAAGGAAATATTTCCTATTTCTATTTCCATTGATTTAAGCACCAGACTGTATTCTTAAATTAACAGAAACAATGGGAGAAAGTGGAATAAAATAGAATAGAGCATAAAGAGCTCTGAATTGGAAAATCAGGAGCAGGAATGAACTACTATGAACACTGGGAAGTCAGAGGACCTGGCTTCAAATCCTAACCATCATGTGTTTCACTTTTGGCAAGTCAATTTCCTCAATTATAAAATGAGAGAGTTAATTAGATGATCTCAAAGGTCCTTTCCTTCTTTATATCTATGGCACCATGAACAAAGTGACCAAAGATAAAGGTGTAGGGGGAAAAATTTCATTTTGCACCAAAATTGCCATTGTAAATAATTACACATTACTGGGTGAAGGGCTGAAGGGCCTTTTAAGTGTCACTCCATGGATTCACCTGTTCTTCACCTCTGTTGTAAATCTAATTCCACATATCCCCAGAAACCTAGATTCAAATCCTTCCCAGCTCTTTCCAGACATTAAGAAAGTGACAATTTCTCTGAGGTAATTTCTTCAGTTTTCAAATGATTGAAGTTATATGAAATAATTCTTCCAACTTAAACATATTGTCTGAATGTAACCAAATTGGGGGGAAAACTAATTTTGTTCAAACTTCAAGGAAAATGTGTGTGTGAGCTTCTGGGAAACATAACCTCAAAGATAGTATTTTATTGACAAAGGGAATTGTATACAGACATATGAGGTTGGGAAAAGGTTTACTCCCTAAATTGGTAAGAATGAGGAGATAGAATAGAGGCTAGAATAGGATGAGAGACTAGGAGTGAGGCATTGGAGTCATTGGAGGCAACATTTGGCAAACCAAATGCTTTACTTAGAGATATGGTTCTTATTGAACTTCTGGTCCTTACCAAACTTTTCCTGGTAGGAGGATTGATGTAGACAAAATTATTTGCTTTTCCCTCTTTCAATCTGATTCACCTAGATTGTCCCTAGCTTTTTTTGATTTATGGGTCCCCTTTTTTGGAAAGAAGCAAGTAATAATTAGGAAGAAAAAAGAGGTAATGAACAACTTGTGATATATAAAGATAAAACAGGACAAAAGTTCAAACCTTGGTTCAGAATTCCAGGTTCTACCTGACTGGAGGCTGGATCCACTTAAGATAATCTCAATGATTTTTGAATTATTCATATTTGACAAATTTCTTGAAATAGAGCAAAACTGATTCTCATCTCCCTCAATTTTCTCCTCCCCTATTTTTAACAAAAAGAACTTGAATCAGGACCCAGATTTAAGTGGTGGAAAAAATAATAGACAAGTAAAGATTCCAACAAAAGGCGAAGGTTGTGTCTCTATTAGACTGTTGGTGGAGCTGTGAACTCATCCAACCCTTCTGGAGAGCTATTTGGAACTATGCCCAAAGGGCAACAAAAATGTGCATACCCTTTGACCCAGCAATACCACTACTGGGTCTATACCCTGAAGAGATGAGGGAAAAGGGTAAAAACATTACTTGTACAAAAATATTTATAGCAGCCCTGTTTGTGGTGGCAAAGAATTGGAAATTCAGTAAATGTCCTTCAGTTGGGGAATGGTTTAGCAAACTGTGGTATATGTATGTCATGGAACACTATTGTTCTATTAGAAACCAGGAGGGATGGGAATTCAGGGAAGCCTGGAGGGATTTGCATGAACTGGTGCTGAGTGAGATGAGCAGAACCAGAAAAACACTGTACACCCTAACAGCAACATGGGGGTGATGTTCAACCTTGAAGGACTTGCTCATTCCATCAGCACAACAATTGGGAACAATTTTTGGCTGTCTGCAAAGGAGAGTACCATCTGTATCCAGATAAGGAGCTGTGGAGTTTGAACAAAGTACAAGGACTATTCCCTTTAATTCGGAAAAAAAAAACCCCAGATGTCTTATTGTTTGATCTGGTTACTTCTGAGAATTCTGTTCTCTTTAAGGATATGATTTCTCTCTCATCACTTGGATCAAGGTACATCATGGAAACAAAGTAAAGACTGATGGAGTGCTATCTGTGGGGTGGGGGTGGGGGAAGGGAAGCAAGATTGGGGGAAAATTGTAAAACTCAAATAATATCTTTAATAAAAATTTTAAAAAATTTTAAAAAAAGAAGGTTGTGTCTGAAAGCTAGTCTGCTATTGGATAAGGAGAATAGTGTAGGTTCTGACCAAAGGAAAGTTACTACTCCAAGGCTAGTTTAGGGAAAAAATTGGAAAAGAATAACTCTACCCATAATCTGAATGTTGGGGCTATCTGAACAAGTAACTGGTTTGTTTTTGATATTAGCTATTTTCAACTCCAACTTCTTCAAGTGGCATTAAAAAATTAGATTGTACATAGTAAATACTCTTATGATTATCTTCTAATAATAATGTAATAATCACAGGTCAAGGAAGAAGCGGGAGGAGGAAGGAGACAGGAAAAGGTGAAGACTAGGGTGATTCTGAAAAGGTGATTCCTAGAAGTTTTTGTGTTTTAAATGAACTTAGCTTGTCTATCTCCTTGTTCTCTTTGTTAAACAAGCTCTACATTTCTTCTCTGAGCTTCAACTCTGTACTTATAGATCAGCATCATTTGGGATCAAATTTTACTTTGGAATAAGCCTTCTAGGTGAAATTTGCCCTTAGGCTTTCAAGTCTACTTTGCTTGTTTCATGGATTGGCAAGCTGACAGAAAGAGGCAGGTTTTCCCACCCAACCATTCCTCTCCCTTGGTATATATTTCCTTTGTTCCCCTACCGACCTTTAATGAGTATCTCTGAGATCTTGGAATCAAAAGTACTACCAGGCAAAGGAGATTTTAGAACAGAAATAAATCTTAGGAATCATGATTTCAAAATCCCTCATTTGAAAGTTGAAGAAGGTGCAGCTAGGTGGTGCAGTGAATAGAGCATAGGCCCTAGAGTCAGGAGGACCTGAGTTCAAATGTGATCTCAAATGCTTAATAATTACTTAGCTGTGTGAGCTTGGGCAAGCCACTTAACCCCATTGGGTAGGGAATGGTCTAGATGATCTCTATCATCCCTCCAGCCACATCTTTTCATTCCACACAAATGATTCCACTTGAATTATACCTGCAGTCCCCTAGGAAGGTGATATATAAAGAGGGAGTTTAGCAAGTCTGATTTGTCAGCCTTCAAGCTCATCCTGCCATGATCTTGTACCCCATTTACAATAATTGGGTCTCTCTTATCCTCTATACCCTCCCCCCCCTTTCCTGAGCTCTTGTTTTGATTTTTGGCTTAATATCTCAGTTCCTCAAAAAAAAATGGAGTCCAACTTTACTCACTGCATTTCCTAAGTTTAGATACCTGCCTGGAATTCTTTCTGTTACTTAGAAAACACAGCTTTCCTAATACAATGTCCCAGTTACTTGGTAAGACATTCCCTACTTCTGGATATCCCTGATGTAGACTGCCTACCTGTCTAGACATTCTCTTATTTCTGGTTTCTGGGGCTTATTCTAGTCCTCTGTCCTGCTCTGGTGCCCCTCCTGGCCACTTCCAGTCTATTTTGTCACTTGGCCAAACCCAGGACTAACAGATTGCAGTTTAGGAATGGAAAAAAAGAATTAAACTCTCTATCATGATGAAGACAAGGAATTTGACCCTAGGGTCTTTTTTCTTATTGTTTTAAACTTTCAGAATAAGAAATTTATATTAGTTCTTTGTAAGAAAAGAAGGAAAAATAAAAGGATCAGGCTTAAATTTCCTGAAAGTCCTAAACATAAGTGACATGGAAAGTCCTACAATTCTCTCAAATTGTAAAAGTTTTTATTCTGAATTCGCAAGTAGTGAGAGAAACATACTAAAATTAAGGGCTACTGATTTGGGTAAGTGCCCATTCTGCTATGATGTTTCCTGATCAGAATACTTCAATATCTCCAAACAAATATCTAGTTGTTTATCACCCCAGAAGAAGGAAGGTCTTAATAATATGAGCCCTGCCTACAATTCTCAGCATTAAATCTGTTATTGAAAAGTAGGATGAGCCTACTAGGCATTTGGAGGGAATTATTAAATTGGAGGATTAGTGAAGAGAAGATTAACCAAGTTCTTCTACATTATAGCCCACAGTCCAAGTATGAATGTGGACACTGCCAAATCTGCCTCAGGAAAGACTTGTGATTGATCCCAGCACAGGTAAGTCTGCTGAACAGACAGGTCAGAATCAGCTAATTTCAGAGATGGGAGGAACCTCAGAGATCACTAAATCCAGGCCTGTCCAAGAGTTGCTTCTGTTGTGTTCCCCACCAGTAGGCAGCTAGCTTCCACTTGTAGACCCACAGACAACCTACAATCCACAACCTCTCTGGACAACCCATTGTAATTCATAGGTGAAAGAACTGAGGTAAACCGAAACCGTGATGGCTGACTATTAAGTATTTCTGTGGAACTTCATTTGTTAAGAGTTTTGCAGTCCTTTATTGATTAATCCTCAGAGCAATTCAGCAAAGGTACAATTTATTCCTACTTCTTCAGGTATCTAAGCTTCACTTCAATCAATCACTTCAATACAAAGAGCCCCAGCAGAAGAAAAGCTGTCAGGTATGTTCCTTGGTCCACTCAAAAGAGAGAGACAGAGACAGAAAGAGACAGAGAAAGAGAGAGACAGACAGAGTGTTTGTGTGTGTGTGTGTGTGTGTGTGTGTGTGTGTGTGTGTGTGTGTGTGTGTGTGTGTGTAAGAAAGATGGATGCTTTTATATGGATTCATAAGTTTTTGAGAAGAGACAGACTGGTGACAATATCTTTCTTTCATGTAACCTGCATAGCTAAATTTCTGAAAACAACTTTTCCTCTGTGTATAATTGGGCTCATGATTTATTGCTAATAATTATACATTTAAAATTCCTTTTTCTAAATCTGACCCTTTAAAAGCACCAGACAAAATCATGTTTCTTTCCAGAGTAAATATGTCTCAATTTACAACATTCTTGACAAAGTAGGCCTTTTATCCTTAAGATAATTGTCAAGAGACACATAACTCCTCCTCTCCATACTTCCAGTGCTGGAAGGAGAGACAGCACTTAAAATATGAAGAATTGATAGATCAAAACAATTTAAACTAATAACTTTTATAATATCCTAGGTACCATCAATATTTTTAAATTTTCTGTCTCCCTGCCTTCAAATAATTCTTTAATTTTCAAAGTATCATCCACATTCTCTTGTTCTCTTTAGTTATTATTTAAAATAATAATAACTCTATCCTGTATGGTGGTACAGTGCTATAATCTGCTCTCCTGGAGAAGGTTGAGGCTGATGGATTCAGTTTTGAGGGTTAAAGATGATTTAACTGCTCACAATAAGATCAGCACAAATGTGTTGAGTCCTCTGGATCAGAGGTCCACCAGGCTACCCAAGGAGGGGTAAACTGGGCCAGGTTGAAAAATTGATTTTAAAAATCTGGTTATCATGTTTAAAACTTTTGTGCCTATCTTTTAAAATCAAGCTGCTACACTTCTAGTACAAGAAAGACTGGGACAATTGAGGAATGACTGAATAAATTGTAATATATGAATATGATGGAGCACTATTGTTCTATAAGAAATCATAAAGGACAGGATTTCAGAATAGCCTGGAAAGACTTGCATGAATTGATGTTGAGTGAAGTGAGCAGAATTGGAAGAACTAACTAACAATAACATTGGGTGATGATCAGCTTAGTTGGACTTGTTCACTTCAGTAGTACAATAATCAAAGACAATTCTAAAAGACTTGTGATGGAAAATATTGTCCATATCTAGAGAATGAATTGTGGAGTTCAAATGTAGAGCAAAGCTCACTATCTTCAATTTTTAAAAGTTGTCTTTTGTATTTTTCTCTCTCTAATGTTTTTTCCAATTTGATTTGATTTTATATATATATATATATATATATATATATATATATATATACATATATATATATATATATATATATCCTATATTAAATTGCTTTCTGTCAGGGTGAAGGGAGCCGAAAATGGAGGGGGATGAAAAATGCAAAACTCCAAACCACAAAAAAATGATTCTTGAAAACTACCATTGTATGTAGTTGGAAAAATAAACAAAGAAGTTTGTGGACGAGAGAGACAGAGAGAGAGAGAGAGAGAGAGACAGAAAGACAGAGAGAGAGAGAGAGAGAGAGAGAAAGACAGAGAGAAATGGGAGAATGAGGATCAAAAAAATATAAAATAAAGTATTAACAGTTCACATTTACATAATGCTTTATATAATTATGTATATTTATGTTTATTTGTATTTATAGTTATGCATAATACAAATGTATTATAGAATTTCCAAGTTGAGGGCATATACTAACTATAGCAAGACAGGAAAACCTTCTAGAATATCCTTGAAAGTGTTCATCCAACTTGTGCTTGAAGAACTCTGGGTAACTCACTATCTACTTAAGCATCTACCATGATGAGTAGCCATATATGTAGAGCTGGAAGGAACCCCAGGAGCCATTTAGTTCAATATCCTCATTTTAAATATAAGAAAATTGAGGCCAAAACAGGTCAAATGACTTTTCTAAAGAGCACACGTAGTAAGCATCTGAGATGGGCTCTGAACACAGATTTCCCTGATTCCAGAGTACTCTTTCCATTGTACAATTTTTGTCCACCTTTAAGTATTTGTTCTGTCAAGTCTAGTCAACAAACATTTATTAAGTGCCTCCTACCATGTGACAGGCACTGTGGGTACAAAGATACTAAATGGATACAAAGAAGAAACAAAAGACCCGACTCTCAAAGAGCACATAATCTAAAAGGAGACAACATGCAAATAACTTTGTAGAAATGATAGGATAAACTGAGTCATCTCAGAAGGAAGGCACTACAGTTAAGGACTGGGAAGGGTTTCTTGCAGGTAGCACTTTAGCCCAGACCTACAGGAAGACAAGGAAAGGAAGGGGAAGGAGTTGTGGGTGAAGACCAAGAAAAAGAGGGGAGTAGAGAACTGGAAGGGGAAAGGGCCAGACACAGGAGGATAGCTAATAAAAATGCCCAGAGTTGGGAGATGGCATATCATGTGGGAGGAAAAGCAAACCAAAATTGAAAAGGTAGAAAGGGGTCAGAAAATGAAGAACTTTAAAATAAGATTTTTTGATAGCCCTTTATAACCTGTTGCCCCTAATTTCTTCAGTTCCAGAAGAAACTTTAACTTTCTTACAGTAAGTGACCACTTTACTGGCAACAGTCAATAGAGGGTACTAAGCACAGCCACTAATGTGCCTACTACTTGTTCAGGTCCTTAAATGAAAAAGAAAGCTGAAAGGAGAGAAATGATAACCATCAACTACATCTACATATCCTGATGCTCAGTTTTGTTCCCTCTCTTTCCTTTGAGTTAGAGCTCTCATTTCCACTACCCATCCTTTTTTAGCAAAAGAGGATGAGGCCAAGATGTCATTAAACAGTAATCAAGGTTACAAGGGTTAATTAGATAGTAAAACGATTTGGGGAGGCAGATGGGAACAAGGATCACAAGAGCCAAAACCAGTATGAGACCATCAGTTCTCTGACTCAGGCTGCCAAAAATATGGAGGGTGCTGACAGTTCTTACACTCCCTCAGCAATTTGGAAAGACCTCAGCTTATTGCCTAGTCAGCAAGGTTTTAAATAATTAAAATTAGGAATTACAAAATGCTACATGGTGCCTGTCCTCTGGTTGCTATGCATCAAGCCAATACCTGGGACTCCTGTGATATTGGTGACTGGGTCTCCTCCATCCACACGTTCTGGCATCCTAGATCATCTCTGAGTACTAAAGAAATCTGCATTTGTCTTGTCAATTTGAGGACACTTCATACTGCTCACCTTTGTCCCATTTTGTGAAACAAGGAATGCTAAACTTAAAGCTCTGAAGATTTCAAAGTGAAATTTAATTCAGTCTTCAGTTCAGAATCAAATGCAAAAAAAAGAAAGAGGGGGTACAAGGAAAGGGGTCTCCTTTTTTCACCATTTCCCAGAACTTTTTGACTTAGAACTTGAAGAGAACTTCCTCTTCATTTTATAAATGAAGAAACTGAGATCAAAGTGCTTAAGTGACTGTTCAATGTCACAATGTTAATAAATAAAAGGGCAGTCTTTAATAATAGCTAACAGGGGGCGGCTAGGTGGCGCAGTGGATAGAGTGCTTGCCTTGGAGTCAGGAGTACCTGAGTTCAAATCCAGCCTCAGACACTTAATAATTACCTAGCCATGTGGCCTTGAGCAAGCTACTTAACCCCATTGCCTTGCAAAAACCTAAAAAAAAAAGTATTAGTAAAAATAATAGCTAACAGACATATAGTATTTACAAATATTTCATTTGATCTTTACATTCTGGTAGATGCTATTATTACAGTCGAGGAAAGTAAGGCTGACAGAAGTTAAATGATTTGTCCAGAGTGTCACACAGCTAGTAGTGGTAGAGGTCAGATTTAAATTTAGTTTTTTCAGATTCCAGGTCTATTGCTTTGTCCATACCACCCCTAACTACCCTAAGGCCACCACACTCACTCGTTTATCTCTGGATCCATCCTTTGCTCTCCTAACTTCTTTCTCTATCATTCCCCTACTTGGATACTTTCCCCCACTTTTCAGCTTCCTTTTGTATATTATCTTCCCCCATTAGAACTTGAGTTTTTTATACACAAGGACTATATATCTTTTTGCTTCTATTTGTATTCTCAGGGCTTAACAAAGAGCTTGGAACCTAGAAAACATTTAATAAATGCTTGTTGACTTTCTGGACCTAACAATGCTTCTGTGGGTTAATGTGATTCTTCTCTCTGCCTCTGAAAAATGAAGCTAACAGAGACAGGGACTGTCTATCTTCTCTACTCACACCCACCCCATCACAGTTCGAGTATCTTCTTTCAAACCCCTATGGAGCAACCTTGACAACAAACAGGGGCACTGCTAGCAAGGAATAAAAGGACTCAAGAGAAAATGTCTCAAGTGGTTTTTTTGTTTTTTTTTCAAAGAGGTGCTCCTAGGGGGCACAGAAAGAACTTGCAAATCTCAGAACACTCATCTCTCCTCCATTAAGGGATCCCACTAGGCATAGACTTCTGACCCTGAAGAAAAAGCACAATATAAATAATAGAATTGGAAGTGCAAGGTCTTTCGAAACTATTTAACTAGGCAGAACCTAAGCCCAAGGATGCCTGTGGAGAAAGACCCCTATACAGAGCTCCATAAGACTGGGCAGAAGCTTTGACCCCATTGTCTTCAGGGAGAAAGCAAGTATCTCCCAGAGAGTTCCATGAACACACTGTTGAAAGACCTCCTAAATATCTCCTAAGGACCTTAATTGGACTTGACATATTTCTAAATCAGTCAAAAACAATCAAAGATTCAGATATTGTTTCTGTTCTTTAGTCAAAGCACATTGTAAGAAATTTAAAAAAAATATCTTTCACTGTAGCACTTACTTTTATCCCTCTTGTCTTAGCTTACAAAGAAAGAGAGACACAGATCAAGAGAAAGAATGGAGTAAAGGGAAAGAATGGAAGAGAAGGAAAGAGAGGAGGTAGGAAGAGAGGAGGGAAGAAATAGAGAAAGAGGGAGGAGGAATGGGAGGAGAGAAGGAATGAGAGAAAAATGACAGAAAGGTATGGGAGAAAGGAGAGGGAGAGAAAAAAGAAAGGGGGGAGAGAGAGAGAGAGAGAGAGAGAGAGAGAGAGAGAGAGAGAGAGAGAGAGAGAGAGAGAGAGAGAGAGATTCTGTCCATGCAATTCTCAGTGTATAAGGGAGTCAGGCAATAAGGAGGATAAGACTTGTCTTGAATAAGTTCCCCTCAGAGGCCCAGCGGAAACCAACACTCCCAGAGATCAAAGTCACAGGCACAGAACAGAGAACAGCAACCCGGCTGACGTTTGTCCAGCCGATCTTTCCCGACAGCAGCTATTCACCAGCCCATACCCACCCTGTCACTGTTTATGTCAAACCACTGCTACCACCTTCATGGCCAACCATTCTTGAGGGGAAGGGGGGGTGTAGTAGGGTTGGGAGGGGATTCATTATCTATTAATGAGCTCTTCACAGTCCCTGACCCTTGAGGCAAACACTGCTCCATTCATAAAAGCCCTCAGGAGTTGGCCAAGGGGGACACAAAGCAGCCATTTCACAGCCAGGGCACCATCTTGTCCTGGTTTACCCCATTCACAACAGAGAAGTATAAAACAACTGAATGGCAGGCAGACCCTGAGAGACAAACAGAGAGAAAGGGAAAAGAAGGAAGGAAAAAAGGGGGAAAAAGAAAAACTTGGGAAAGACCTTGACCACAAAGGGGAATCACATTCTGCAAGAAGGGTAGTGATAACCCAATTGCAGGATATTTGGAAACCATCTATTCAGTTAGACTACTGATCTTCAAACCATTTGTGAAGTGACTAAAATCTCATAATCAATAATTAGAGAAACTTAGTCTAAGATTCCAGGCAGTGTTCTTTCCAGCTCTCTCACCAAATAGAATAGAACCTGCCATAACATTTTAGTAACATGCCAGTTTTTATGGAAAGGATTATTTTTTTCCTGAAGGATTATTTGGTGTACTAAGGAATTAATTTCATTCATGGAGAGTAACAATCTATTTTCATATTAAAACTGGAGAACTTACCCACTGCCCCTTCCTTCATTTCCTACCTGTTAAAGCCAAATCCCTTGTGCTCATCTGTGTGTGTGTGTGTGTGTGTATGTGTGTGTTAGAAGATGAAGAGCATCATAACTAATCAATTTACCTCAGAATTTACTAAAGATGTAGATCCCAGCTTTCTTTGTATGAAAAACCCAGATATTCCAGGTTTATGATTCAACAATTTTAATATAAATCTCTATAGTTCACAAAAATGAAAATACTTTTCTCATTTTTTCAAATGGATAGTTTGTTCCCATTTCATGTTTACTATCAGAAAACCACTACATGTTAAAATGTATATGTACAACTCTCATTACACTGTTAGCTGCTGAGGGAATGGGAATGAGAAAGGAGGATGGTAGAAAAATGTATAACATAAATTTGCAAGTGGATGAATGTTGAAAAACTTTCATAACATGTAATTAGAAAAATAAATTAAATGAAATAAATAGAAAGAAAAGAAAACCACCAAAGGAAAGACCAATAAATTACAGGTGCACAGAAGGAACTTAATTGCCATTTCCAGGAGTCTATGGGTCATGATCACAAGCATGGCTAGGTGTCATAATAGTGATATCACTGAGGAATCAACATGTTGAGAAAGAGGTTCCGTTGAATTTTGAATAAATTTTTCTGAGGCTCTGTGTGATAAAGTATAAAATGTGGATTTGGTAAGCCAAGCATTCCAATTCACTCCAGTTCTTCTACCTGATACCTGGGTGACCTTAAACAAATGAAAGAGACTAGATGACCTCTAAGTCCTATGATCCATATCCTATGATCTCATAAATGCAATCTAGGCCTAGCTGAATCTCCAAACTTTTTAAAGACTCGCCCTCCCTCCTCTACCATTCACATATTTATTTTTCTCTCTCCTTTACAATCACTATAGCATTATAGATTTAGAGCTTTACAGGACTTTAGATGCCCTCTAATCTAGTGAGTGTTTAAGCTGGAATCCATGGATAGATTTCAGGGTGTGTGTTAACTTGAATGGGGGGGAAAAACATAACTATTTCAATATAATTGGTTTCTTTGCATCCCTATATATTTTATTTTAGGCATTTAAAAATTATTCTGAGGTATCTGTAGATTTCAGCAAACTGTCAAAGGGGTTCATTCTATTAAAAAAAATTTAAGAATCCCTGCTTTAGTTCAATCCTTTAATTTTACAAGTGAGGAAAACTTAAACCCAGAGATGTTGTGTATTATTCATGTTCATGCATCTAATAAATATCAACAGTGGGACTTAAACCCAGAGCTTCTAGACATTTAGGCCAGTATTTTAGCTGTTCTACCACTAAATGGAACTTCCACTTTGACCCAGTTTCTCCATTATCTCATTAGAGGTGCATCATAGGCAACAACCCTTAGGTTCAATCCAATTAAGAAAATAAACAAATCTCAATTACTCACCTTCAAATGAGACTCAGATTCTCATTGAATTATCAAAAATCATTTCACATTCCTTTTTTCTTTCTCTAATGAGCTCTCTTTCTCCCTGTCTGTTTCTATCTCTTCTCCTTCTCTCTCCTTTTCATCTCCCCTCCTCCTCCTTTTTCTTCTCCTTCTCCCTCTGTCTCTGTGTCTCCGTGACTATGTTTGTGTCTGTCTGTCTTTCTCTCTGTCTGTCTGTCTGTCTGTGTGTATCTCTCTCTCTGTTCCTCCCCCTCTGCATCCCTTTTTATTAAATTGTTTTGTCTACATCGTTCAACATCATGTTCCTTAAAGAGATTAATGCTAGCTTCAAAAATACTGCAGGATACATATATCCTGATTGATATCAAAACTACAGCTCATGATACATATTCTGATATGGAAAGGACATTTTCCTTCATTTTTCTTTCAAAAAATATAGTTTAGCAAAATAGAGTCTAGGAAAGGCTTCTCTG
Source organism: Macrotis lagotis (assembly GCF_037893015.1). NCBI lineage: Eukaryota > Metazoa > Chordata > Mammalia > Peramelemorphia > Peramelidae > Macrotis > Macrotis lagotis. The sequence continues at coordinate 186,039,132 of NC_133666.1, forward strand.
CTACCCTGGCAGCAGGACTAAAGTTTTTTTAGGGTTCCCAGAAGAAGACCACCGTGTAATGGGGCCTCAGGAAAACATGCTGACCCTGAATCTTCCTCATTTAGAAGACATGTAAACTCAGCTTGGAAGGACTCTAAAGGCTAAAAATCATCAGCTCATATAATCTCTCCCATATTCTTTTTGTTCCATAATACAAAATTACTTAGAAATGAAAGATAAGAGAGATTCTCATCTATAATGCTGTATTTCAAGCATAAATTTTGTTTGCATATTTGAAATTGATAGGAATTATTCTTGTGTTTGAACTGACATGTATATTATATCTATGTGTATGATATATTTATATCTACATGCATACCACAATACTCTACATTTATGAATTTTGTGTTATATGTGAATACCATATATAATATTGTATATGTGTGGGGATACTTATAAATGTATTAAATAATATATGTACATATTCAATCAAGTACATTCTCCAATAAGTGATGAAGTAAGTTGTGCCTATATTAGCATCTTCATTTTTCAAATAAAGCTAATTTCAAATAAAACTAATGCTCCCAAAGTTGCAATAACTCATACAAAATCATGCAGCTAATAAGGTTCAAGATCTGGTTCCAAATCTCTTGATTATGAGTCCAATGGTTTTAGCAAAATACATATTACTTCTCTGAGTGGAATCGTGCTGTCATTATCATAATGTTTCATACATACGTGTGCATGTATGTGCATATATAACCATACATAGTGTGTGAACATATATGTATTTGTGTGTGTGTCAAGAGAGAAAAAGAGAGGAAACAAAAAGAACACAAACAAGAGAAAGGGAGAGGGAGGGGGGTAAAGAGAGAAGGGGGAGAAGGGGGAAGAGAGGGAAAGAGAGTAGTAGGGTTTATATAACTAGAAGGGGTTTTAGAGTTCATTTAGAGTAATAGGCCAGGTCTAATCAGATTTTCTTCCATCTCATTTATTCATTCTCCAAAAAGCATTTCTGAGGGACCTACTAAATGTAAGACATTATATATAAAGACTAAAAGAAAAAATCTATGAAGTTTCACACTGAGGTTCAATAAATCAACTTCACATGTACAAGATACAGAAGGCACAGCTGGATATCAATTTATGAGGAAAATACCCTAGAGGCTTTAGTAGACAAGTTCAGTATGAGTTAAAACAACACAGGGGCCAAGAAAATGAAATGAACTTGGACTGTATTGAGAGGCATAATGATATCTACCAATTAACATCTATTAAGCACCAACTTAACTTTTAGAATGTGTTATGATCTCCTTTATCTATCTGAGGAAGACTATGGACTCCTCAGAGTAATGTTTTTTGAATGAATAAACATAATACAGTTACCCCTTCCACATCACAACTTTGTCCTTTGATGTTTTTAAATGGTAATTTGGGAGGAGGGAGTCTTACAGAAGCCACAGGATACAGAGGAAGATCAACAGATGCTACAGAACCCATGACCAAATACATAAACTAAATTTTATATTAAATACTATAAATACCTCATAAAACAAAAAGAAAAAGATTCAGACTTCTCTGGTACAAATGGAGGGGCAAAAATTTCTGATTTTCCCCAAACCCCCACAATATGGAAAGAATGCATACTATAACCCTGAAATACAGTTATTTATCCATTAAAGTTTATAGTCTTCAAGTTAAAAAATCCTTTATCAGTTACAAGTATTGATCATGAGGATACACAATGGATGAAAATGAGAGCAAAGCCTCTATGCGTCCTGACTCTGGTCAGAGCATATCTGCAGTATTACATTCATTCTAGGCAGCATCTTTCAAGATGGACATGTTGAACTAGTTCTCCAGGGGACCACAACCAGGATAGTGAGGGGACTGTCATAAAAGGATCAGTTAAAGGAACTGGAGATGTTTAGCCTGAAAAAGATAAGATTTAGGGGGAACATAATAGCTGTCTTCAACTTTTTGAAGGACTGTCATGATAAAGAGGGATTAAACTTGTTCTGTCTAGCTCTTGAACTAGGAGCAGTTTTGGAAGTTTTAATGGTCAGATTTAAGGCCAATTCAAGGAAAAGAAGAATTTTAGCTGCCCAAAGAGAGAATGGACTTAGGCAAGGTTTTCCTGACTGGAAGTCTTCCAGTAAAGGCTAGAAGATCTTAGAGATGTTGTAAGGTGAAATCCTAGGTCAGTATGCAATGGACTAGATGACTTCTATGAACTTGCAATTCTAAGATTCTGTGACTGCCTCCATTTCCTTATTTTACAAGGAGCCTGGTACACAGTAGATAAAGTACAATATTGGAGTCAGAAAGACTCTAAGTTCTAATTCTGACTGAGACACTTACTAACTGCATGGCCCTAAGCCACATTTCTTCACCTCCTCACCTCAATTTCCTCATTTGTAAAACTTGGAATAACAGCAATAATATGTGTAAAGTGCTCTGCAAACTTTTAAAAATGCTAGCTATTTTTAAAGGGGAAGAAGCCAAGACAAATTAAGTGAATGCTGATAAAAATGTAAATCTCAAATTATCTCTGGATCTATAGCTAGAATAATAATCCAAGACTGAAATTAAGTTGAGAGAAAACAAAAAACTTCACTAATCCCTAAGAAATAACAGGCAAATGACCTGAGTGCTTTGTCCCTTTAGCACCTATTACTATACTTGCAGAAGTGGTCTCCTCATTCTTGATTTTTCTGTGACATATAAATATATTACATGTTTAGCTGACTATATATATATATATATATATATATATATATATTATATATGCATATATATGCACACACAGACACATATATAATAGATGTTATATCATTCTTTTCATTTTCTTTCTATGAGATTAAGGTAGAAATAGCCTAAGAACAAGTCACTGTCTTGTAATAAATAACAGTGGTAAAAAATTCTATAATGCTCAGTTTTGTTTTCCGAATTCTAACTCTAGTACTCTATCTAATATCCCATGCTATTGCTGTTAGTGCTTATATTTAATGTTCTTTGGGTTCTTATTTTGTGATTGTTTGGTCATTTTGTTGGTGGCTAACTCTTTATGACCCTATTTGGTATTTTCTTGACAAAGATACTAGAGTTGTTTTCCATTTTCTTCTCCAAGTCATTTTACATATGAGGAAACTGAGGCAAACAGGGTTAAGTGACTTCTTTAGTTTGTACAACTAGCAAGTGTCTGAGTCCAGATTTGAATTCACAAAGATGAGTCTTTCTGACATCAGACTCAGCACTTTAGTCACCGTGCCATCTAGGTGGCTAGGATTCTTATTCAGGTGAATAAAATGTCATCTTTTTTTAGTTGAATGAAAGTTCTGATATGTAATCTCATCTTCTATAGACCTACTGAAAGCATTTATCAGTCAAATTCAAGAGCAAAAAGGATAATAATAGGGATGACCTGTTCCCACATGGTTTTAATTTTTCTGCCAATTCTGAAAGCTTACCACGTCATGTAGTTTGGAGAGTATAAGTATTCAATATAACAACTTCCCCATTCTTATTTCATCTAATCTGGTTTTAGGAATGAAACGATTTCTTATGATTGCCCTGCATTAATCCAGAATATTTTTGTTATGTGCAAATGAGGCTATTATTGACAAAAAAGTAGTATAAAGTACCTATAACTTGGCAAAATGTTTTCAATTTTGTTAAATAGTAATACTGTCATATTACAAAACATTCATGCCTTCAGCCTAGTTAGTGCAAATTGAAAGTTTGCCTCTTTTAATGGTCAGTACCCACTGTACTATGGGCATCTAAGGTGGTACAGTGGAGAGAGCACTGGACATGGGGTCAGGACTCGAATTCAACTCTGGTCTCAGATAGTTAATAACTGTGTGACTCTGAGCAAGTCACTTCACCCTATTTGTCTCAGTTTCTTCTTCTGTAAAATGCTAAAGAAGGAAATGACAACCAGTATTTTTGCCAAGAAACCCAAATGGGGTCATGGAGAACCAGTCACACCTAAAAATGGCTCAACAAATCCTCTAAACTAAAAGACTGCCTGAAGGAATGATGATCTCCAATATATCTTGCCTTTTTTTTTTTGGATATATACTTCTCCTGCCCTCATTGTCAATCTGATCATCACAGTGGTCCCCAGAAAGACCAATTTATAACCCTATACCATGTCATCTATTTCTTGAACATGGAGAAGCATTTATATCACCCTGGTCAACATGTTAACCCAATCATTGGTAAATCCAATGCACAAGTAATCGTATTTCAGGGTAATTGTTGTTGTTTCTTGAATTGCCAATATAGATTATGCAAATTTTCTTAGGGATTATGTAGTCCAACCTCCTCACTTTACAAAAACAGGACAATAAGAATGAAAACATCAAATGATTTGCAAAAGGTCATGCCAATATTAAATGGAAGAGTCAAGATTTGAACCAACAACATTGTAAAACAATTACAGCTAACATTTATCGACTGCTCACTATATATCAAACATTGTACTCCACTCTTTGCAATTATTATCTCATTTGATTGTCACATCAACCCGAGGAGATAGGTGCTATTATTATTACTATTTAGCAGATGAGAAAACTGAGGCAAATGGAGGTTACATGATTTGTCAAGGGTCAGATAGCTAGTCAGTTCCCAAGGACCAAGCAATATCCACCTAGTTATCAAATTTCCATGAACACATGCTGTGTAGACCCAGAACCCCTCTTTTAAATCCTGTTCATTTGTAGACTATGCCTTTTTTGTAACCTAGACTCCTTTGGATTAGTGTGAAGGAAAGGAAGGAATGCGTCCAGAAGACTCCCACTGATAGTTATGGGAAACTTCAAATACAGGAGGCAGAAATCAGAATAAGCATATTTGTGCATGTCCTGTTCAACCAGCCTCCACTAAAAGGAAAATAGACTCTAGAAGTCTCAAACCATTCAACAGAGAAAACTATCTGCACTGGTGAATTCAAGTTTATCATCACACTAGCCTTCCTTGGAGAAGTCCTCCAATTCTGCACTCTCCCCCTCCCCTAACAATCCAAAGGAAGCTAGACTGACTAGCAATAAACAAATATAGCTTGCACAGTAGTTTATTAAAATGTTATTCTCAGCTCCATCAACCTTCTCTCAGTAGTATTTTTTCAAGGTCTTGGATTTCCTTCACAGAAGGAAATTAAACTCTTCCTTTCACTCCTGGCTGGATACAGCAAAGCCTCATTAATTCAGATTCTTCTCATTTAGAATTTGTGACAATTCTGACAGGGGTAGACTGAAGTTTACTTTTAGTTATGGGAGGAAAAAAAACAGTTTACTAATCAAATAAATTGTGTAAACAAGACTGCACAGGTCATTTACTTACCTAAAAGGATAAACTCTTTTCTGACACTTCTTAACATATAACAAATTGATTTGCTAATTATAAACCAAAGAGCTCTCTCTGCCACTATTAACAGACTGAGATACTGGAAAGCTAATAAAAACACATTTTCTTGCATATATTTTGTAATTCAGACTTGGAACTAATTCAGATGGTGTTCCTGTCAAGAGTCCCAATAGATTATACAAAGATCCTTTCCCAGTCCAAGATCAGCCCCATCACCTAGTTCTATGTGATCCACTCCCCAACTATGAACTTCTCCACTTCTGTTTCAAACCTTACATCTTCTTGAAATAAATAAAAGGAGAAAGTAATGATCCAACTGAAATAACAGTTAAGGAGTCCCACATTCTAGGCTTAACTCTCCCCACATAGTAATTGCATTACCCTTTACAAGTTAAGTTCTTATTTGTGCTTTACCTAACTCACAGTAACTTGGTTGGTATTTTTTCCCTCTACCAATAAAACTCAACAACTATACTAGTTTTTAATCTTTAGAGAGTTGCCTAAGGCACAGAAAGATTAAATAATGTGTCCAAGGTTATGCAGATACTTTGTGTCACAGACAAAACTTGAATCTAAATCTCAAATTCCTGTGACCAACTCTTGACCTACTCACTACTTCACCTTGCCTTTCCATGGTGAGGCTCAAAAAATTCAACAGTATGGGGGGATTCCCAGTGTGGGAAATCTGTCTACCAATACAAATCATCATTCATCTGTAACTTTATTAGCTAAATTCTAGGCAGTTACTTGATATGCCCAACGATTAAGTGATTTTTCCAGGGTCACTCAATTAGTGTCAGAGACAAGATTTGAATGTTTTCCTCAATCCAAACTCAACAGTACCACAATGTGGATGCCTCTTTGAAGGGAATTTGGTGCTATATCAATTCAAGGTATCATATTAGTCCCATTCTATTTATTTAATACTTTAAAATGCATGATTTTTATTTATGTATGTCTGCCCTCAACTAGGGCGTTCTGCAATCCTGCATCTTTCTCACAAATATTATCTTCTCTCACTTATACAGTCACAAACACAGTCCAGGCCTTTGTCACCTCTCATCCAGATTAATGCAATATCCAATTAATTCTTAATTCCTATCCTTTAGTCTTGCTGCCTCAAGTCTTTCTCCACTCTAACTTACCTTCCATTTATCTGTCAAGGGGATGTTTACTAAACATATATCTGACCATATTTACATCCTCATTCCCTATGAGCTCCAACATCAGATATAAACTTCTCTGACATTTAAAGCTCTTTATACCTTAGTTCCTTCCCCTTTCCATTCTTCTTATACTTTACATCCTTCATGTCTATGATTCAACTACATTGGTTGATGTGCTCCACCTCTTTGCACTGTCTGTTCCCCAAACCTGGAATCTTTTTTTCCTTCACCTCCATATCTTGGTTCCTCTGACTTCCTTCAAGGTTCAGCTCAAATCTTATATTCTGCTGGAGGCCTTTCCTGATGACCCAAGGACCTTCCCTGCTCAGGTCAAACTCTTACTAGCTGGGTAACTTCAGACAAGTCACCTAACTTGTTTGCCTCAGTTTCCTCATCTATAAAATGGGGATATTAATAGCAGGTTTGTTATGAGGATCAAATGAGATAAAAATTGTGAAATTTTCAGTCCAATGTTTGACACACGCAAATATTAGTTTTTGTTATTATTATTATATTCCATCTACTCTGTATATAGCTTGTATAGCTATGAATTCTTAAGGTCATGCTACTCTTAGTGAATCAGAATTACTTCACAAAATAATAGGTTCAATGGGAGCATATTTGTAAGTATACATTCCAAATAATTCTGCCCTTAGGAGTGAAGTCATGAAATATATAATGATGTTTGTCCTTCATTCTTGAAGAAGACCATGACATCAGAGAAGTGATACCATGACAAACACATGAATTGGATTTGAGTTAGGGGGTACTGTACTAGGTTACCAGCCTCACTTTCTCCTCCAGAGACAACTAGTATAGGCCAGATATGAATCAGGATGTCTGGAGATGGCCTAGATGAGGTTAAGCTACTTGTCCAAGATCTCACAACTAGTAAGTGTCAACTGTCTAAGCTTGGATTAGAGCTCACATCCCCCTAATTCCAAGGCCAGGGCTCTATCCATTGTGCCACCTAACCACCCTCATGAAACATATAAAATTCTCCTGATTATGCCTCTAGTTAGAGACAAGGAAATTCTCTTCAAATTCAGGTTGGAATGCCTTCATGCCACAAGCAAAGAGACATGAGGAAATGCATAGAAATTGAGATGCACAGGAGAAATGAGATGAAATCAGAGAAGTGAGATTATCAGTCTTTAACAGAATAAAAGAAAATATTTATAAATAGGTTCTAGTCTTACTTACCTGAAATAGAGTAGGGGAAGGAGATTAGGACTCTGGTTCCTTCCCATTCTATATGAAGAGTATCTTCTTTTTTTTTTTTTTAGCCTCCCACCCTCCTAAGGGAGAAGCCTCTATAAAAGGCCATCCTACACTTTTATGAAGAAAAAGGCTCTTCTTTTGCCCCACCCTAGTCCCAAAGCATGAAATAATTACTTAACTCAGCAAATGAATTAAAAAATACTCCAAAGCCCAAAAGCCCCTGTAGAGCTCATTCTTTTCCTGAAGAAAGGAAGTGGTTAAATGGCACCTAGTTATTTACACATTATCTCCCCTATTAGAAAGTATACTACTTGAGGATACTGTTTTTATAATTGTTTGTTATCTCTAGTACATAAGCACTTAATACTTCTTTTTTTATTATTTATTTAAGGCAATGTGGTTAAGTGACTTGCCCAAGGTCACACAGCTAGGTAATTATTGAGTGTCTAAGGTTGGATTTGAACTCAAGTCCTCATGACTCCAGAGTCAGTGCTCTATCTACTACACCACCTAACTGCCCCCTCTTAATACTTCTTAATGACAGACTTCCATGAGTTATTATGGTCACAAGTATCTCTCCCTTGAAATCAATCTAGCCCTCAGAAAAGATAAGATGATAACGAAGACACTTTTTAAGATCTGATAGACCTTCTACATAGCCCCCAAGAACCCAGGGTTATCTCCAGACCAGAACAAAAGTAAGATTCTCAAGGAACCCACCCAAAGACTTCTTCAGTTAATAGCCACATGTCATTGGTAAAATGATGAAAACATCTTCCTGCCAAGGTTGTTGTGAGGATCAAATGAGATATGTTTGTAGAGTATTTAGCATAGTGCCTAGCAAAATGCTAGATAGATGTTTGTTTTTATTGTTGTTATTAAATTAACTGTCTAGTTCTTTAGTCCCCCTCTAGAGCTCTTTGCTCCACCCATGTCATCAATGGGAAATATGCCCATGCTGAACATTCATTTAACATTAATTATTAAACTATCACAGATTGAGTTCCTACATTCCTGAACTGTCTCTCTCTGAACCCCAAATTCATATATACATAAATTCATAGAATCATGCAAAGTTATAAACAAGAAAAGACCTTAGTAATCATTTTAAACAATCTTCTTCATTTTGCAGATGAGGAAAACTGAGAGCCCCGGCTAACTGGTGGCATAACCATTGATTTCTAGGCTCAGAGTCTACTACTCTCAAAATTGAAGCAGGGTTCTTTACCTTTTTTTGTGTTCTGAACCCCTTAAGCAATCTGCTCAAGCCTACAGAACCTTTTTCAGAATACTGTTTTTAAATGAATGAAATAAAATATATGATTACAAAGAAAACCAATTATATTGAAATATAGTTATCAAAATCTTTTTAAAAACAGATTCACAGACTACAGGTTAAGAATCTCTATTCTAATATAGAGAAGTTCAAAGACTGATAAATTATGTTCTCTCTTTCCCCATAGACACCCTATTTTTTTTTTGCATCAGTGTGGAACTACACAAGTCTGGAGAAGATATGCTCCCTATAGAGAATGAAAAGCACATATGGGGTGGGGGGGAGATCTGGAGATGGCAGAATGGAGGGGGCATAGAATGGTCAAAGAAAGTTATCCTCATTAAGAATGGATCATTGAAAATCTGAATCCTGTTCCATAATTGAAAGAAAGTAAAACAAGGACACATAAGTATGTGGTGCTTCTTCACTTAAAGGACAGCATAAGAGCTTTTTAGTATTTGGAGGAGGGAATGATTACCCCCATTCACCTTGGCATACTCTGAGAATTGTGCCTACATCCTGCAGAGTAATAACCTCTCTTGCAGGAACCCAATACAAACTATAATTCCCCCAACCTGCAAGCCACAGCTGTGCGGACCATTATCTATGTGGCTGTCTGTATATGGGTCAGAATCCAAGCCTGCCTTCAAAAACTTACTACCGAAGCACCCCCTGCCTCTGTGTCAGCCTCTCATCACATGTCCTTCTACTGTTAGTGGGAGCAACCGATCCCCTACTAAGACACATCTGTTCTTAGTCCCTATTACAACAGGAAAAAAAAATGACACCTTCAGCCATCTTAACCAATTGAGGCTGTCTGGTTTGGTTTGCCCCTGTTGCTACCATGCAAGCAACCCACTGGGTTAAAGACTAGTGACATCTGTTAAAAAGGAAAAGGGAGGAGAGGAAGCCACCAAAAGTCATGAATACACTTCACAGCATTGAACAACTCCTCAGTACCACTCGCAATGTGGAACAATTTGCAGTCATTGTAGACTCGGTTTTCTAGTTATTGATCTTAAATACTTAAGCATGTGTGCATGTGCATGTACATTCCTTCCATATATTCTGAAAAGGGAATTGAACTGAAGAGCAGAATAATTGAATAAAGATTTCCAACACACTGCTCTCAGGTTTCAGACTACCAAAAAGTTGTAGGGTGGTTGGGTTTTTTCCCCCCTTTCCTAAGGTATTACAAACTCCCAAGGTGTTATTCCTTCTCTCAATCCCATTAGTGTCAATTAGAGCTGCCTGTCTTATCAAGAGAAGGAAAAAAAAGACCTTTGTTAGCTTGTCCCACTCTATTTGAGAGGGGAGATCTTATTCCATGGCAGTAGCATATTTTTTTTTTTAACGAACAAGGGAGTTTGAAAATCGATACTGATATCCCAAAGGAATGGTTGAGAAGCAGTATCATGTGGTGGATAGAGAAGACTGGCCTTGGAAAGTTCTGCCTCGGATATGAAATAACTAGGTGATAATAGGCAAGTCACTGGAAATGACCCAAGCAAATTTCTAAATTACATACTAGTTGCCATCTATTTTGTTGAATACAGTGTCCATGCTGGGAGTTTTCCCACACTGATGAAATCACAAGACTAGATGATTGAAAAAATTTACTTAAAGGCTATGAATAGAGGATTATTATCAAAAGCAATACTAAGCCTAAGATGAATTGTCATGCTTCTCTATGACAATACAGGGTTCCCTCTCCCATGTTCCTGACAATAATGACTTTTCTCTAGTAGCATGCCTTTAAAGGAGTAAAAAGCAGAAAATAAAAATGTTCTTTCACTCCCACATTTTTAGAGAAATGAACTGTTTTACCAATACTTTGTTTATAATTTTCTAAAGATCTCCCCAATTTACTTAGCACCCCTTTGTTCTAGTGATTACCAACAAGACTGATGATACCAACATTGAGATCACTCTATGAACTGACCCCTTCAAGCATTTTTTTAAAAAATGCCATCTTTTATAATAGTACTAAAGAACAGTGCTACTCATGCATTGGAAATTTCAATTCTTTTCCCTGAACTAAAAGAATATGAAACCTACCAGATAGTTAATAATATATTAATGCATGCACCTAGCAACATCTCTTCTTATACTAAAGGGTCACCACAACCTCTGGGTACTTTATACCTAATTGCTCAAAGCATAATCTTTTAACCAGGAAAGGAGACTCTGTCCCTATTTATGTGTTAATATATTCAATCAAACGAAAAAGGGAGTTTTTCCATTGCAATTTGCATCTTTGCCCTTACCAGAAATTGTTAATTGGAGACAATAACCAGCCTGTTAGAAGGTGGATGAATCACTCATATTTTCCTAAGACATTAGTGCAGGTTTATAGACTATAATTGCATATATACAAACACACCGAGCAAATTCAAAAGAGGGGTGATTGTATTGCAATGTGCATGACTGAGAACTCAGCCAGATAGGGACTCTGATGAATGAAGCCTGGGTCTTTTAGTAACAGCTTTGGAGTCACCACTTTTAGCCAATGCCCCAGAAACAATCACCAATTACCTTCCTCTCTTTTGCGTTTGTTGGTTTCAGCGCTAGGAGATGTAATTCCCAGAATTCCACTAATGGAATAGGAGGAGCCAGCAGAATCAGTACTTGCTGAAGACACTTGAGTCACAGAGCCTGTAGAGACTGAAAAATAGTCAAAATGTCACCAAAACAGAGATATTAGAGAGACCACTTAGTCTAAACCTCTAAAATCCATGAACACTAGGCATCCATAATCTTGTTTCCCTTATCCTAAAAGAAATAAACTGACTCTCTAAACTGAACTAAAGTCTAAGAAACCAAAGAGATTTGTCCCAGATCCCATGCTTGGAGGTATAGGTAGATGGAGCAGTGTGAGGGGAAGGAGTTAGTGCCAAGGGATGATTGGTAAGATATGTAGAAGAGGTTCTCATCCAAATATAATCAATACAATCAGTAGATATTCCTAATTCATCCCTCAAATCTTTTCTAATTCATCTCAGCCCCAACCAGGCAAGACTGGGATCAATTGAAGAAGACAAACCAATCTTGCACTCTGCCTCATGTTCTTCTTTTTGTATTATCTATATCTCTTCTTCAGTTCTGCAAAAAGTTCTCCATATTCCCTTCATATAGTCCACCTGGGTATAAATGTTAGGGGAAAGGGTTTGGAACTGAGATGTCAAAGAGTGCTCCCCATAAGAGATTATGCTGATTCTAATAAGCAAAATTACAAACAGGACCTAAATGGGAGGGGAAAGGGGTTGTCTTTGGATAGACACAGGATTTCCTTTGTGTACACATAGTCTACTGACCTCACAATCCCATTGAGACTTTGCCCATAAACTTGTGTCCTTTTAAAGTTCACATGTATTTATTTTAAAAGAACCAGAGCATAGATAATAACAATGTTGTTGGGTGGATCTTTTATGTAGCATTTAGGGATGATGTGAACCAGCAGTATGGTATGAATGAAAATCAGAAGACTTAAGTAATTAAGATCCTAGCTCTTTCATTTACTAGCTGTGTGACTTTGGGCAAGTCACTTAACTTCTCTGCCTCCCAGTAAAATGAAAGGGTTGGATACAATGGCCTCTCGAGTACCTTCCAGCTCTGGATATATAGTTTTGTCTTGTGGCCAGTGAACTTATAAATGAAACATGCACTGGAGAGAGAGTGCCTGACAACTGATGAAGTCCTGGGTTCATACCTTTAAAATCAGTTGTTTTTTTTAAAACAGTATAGTTTACTTGCACCTCTAATATTAACATTCTTAATATTGGAAAGAGCATATAGGACTGAGTATCATGAGAACTGAATTCAAATCTTGACTCTGCCACTTAACTCTGTGACTTTTTCATCTTATCTCTCTGGGTCTCATGTTTCTCATCTTTAAAAAATAAAGGATAAAGGTCAACTTAATGCTAGAGTTCCTTCCAGTTCTAATGTTCACATTCTATTTATGATTCTAAGACACTCCCAACAAAGAGTTCACATTGCCCCAAGAATCACAGTATACATCAGCAATTCAGTTGAACTGTTTATAATTCTACCTTTCTTACACATGATTCTGGCAAACTTTGAACATTATTTATTATTATTATATTAAGGGGTAAATTTGCCCATCTGCCCATATTAACATCCATGGGAATGAAAGGACAAAAGACCAATTGGCTTGCCTCTTCAACCCTTCCTCTGATTGGTAATTCAAAGGCAGTGTCCAGGTCATCCAAGTTCTTCTCCTGACTCTCAGAACTTCTTCCTTTACTATGGCCCCTCCTGTACATTCTTCTACCCTCCCCAACACTTTTCAGCTTCTATTTCTCTATTGTCTCTCCTCTGTTAGAATGTAAGCTCCTCAACATTGTGAAATGATCAACTATGATGGACACAGCTCTTCTCAGCAGTTCAATAATAAAGAACAATCCTAGGAGACCAGTTTTGAAAAATGTCAGTCGAATCTGGAGAAAACATCTGTGGAGTCTGAATGCAAAGCAAAGCAATCATGTTCACTTTTTAAATTTTCCTTCATGTTTTTTCTTTCTTTCTTATGATTTCCCCTCCCCTTAGTTCTAATTCCTCTTTCACAACATAACTAATATGGAAATATCTTAAATACTGTTATGTATACATAACCTATAAGTGATTGCTCACTGTCACGGGGACAGAAGAGGAAAAGAAGGGTGGTAGAAAAATATGGAATTCAAAAGATTGCAAAAGGATGAATGTAGAAAATTACCTTTGCATGTAATTGGAAAAATAAGTAAATTTTTTTTAAAAGTACGTAAGCTCCTTTGGGATAGGTTCTGTCTTTTCAGCTTAGAACTAGTACCCAATGAGCTTTTACAATAATAATTACATTATAGTATGACTATCATTATTATAATACATTATATTATTATGAATATATGATTTATAAATAATCAATATGATTATAATATAAATAATTAATGTTTGTTGGCCTGTTCCTCTTCCAGAGACAGTATTTATCTTGTTTGGAATGGAAAAAAGTAAAATAAAGTCTTTGTCAATGTTAGACACTAGAGGGAGGCAATGTCATACTGTGGAAAGAGCACAAGTTCTGCAGTTAGGGAATATGGGTTCAAATCTCACTTCTTATCTTCTTATACTTGATACCTGAGTAACCTCAAGCAATGTCATTTAATCTCCCTGGAGCTCACCATCCTCTTCTGGAAAAGGAGAGGGTTGGACTAGAAAGCTTTGAGTTATGTTTGAGCACTATTTGAGGGAACTTCAATCCCATAAAGTAATGCTGTTATTGCTTTTCAGTTGTTTTAGTCATATCTAATGCTTTGTGAACACATTTGAAGTTTTCTTAGGAAAGATATTAGAATAGTTTGCCTTTTCCTTCTCTTCAGACGAGAAAACCAAGGCAAACAGGTTTATGTGACTTGTCCAGGGTCACACAGAAAATAAACTGAAAGCAGTTTGAATATCATTCAGGTGCCATGAAATAACATTGAGAACCTGCCTTGTACAAAGTATCCTTTTCTAAGTGCCAAGGATGATTTTTTTAAAAAGTGTAAGGTATACAGGCTGCTAACAACTATTTATGGTCTGTTTTGTCATTCAGGAATAGCCCTTCTACAACCTATCATAGTCCAATCCAGTTTCTAAGTCTGTAACATATTTGAAATGACATTTGTCTTCTACAACACTGAGATCAAGACTATAATTTTCTTTTTGTTTGAGAAGCAGCATATTAATGTGACTAGAGAGCTGATCTTGGTGTCAAGAAAATTTGGGTATCCCTGGACAAATCATAACTTTTCAGTGTTCTCAGGTTATTCATCAAATCACAGATCAATTCTCTTAGGTAGAGAAAGTTTCATTCATAGTTCTCTATACCAATGAAATTGCAAGTCTGTCTAATGTGGCAGATAATACATGAAATATCTATTACATTTAACCATATAAATATTAGTTGTTATTATTACATGACTAACAGATATCAGAAGTGAGATTTGAACCCAGATTTCCTGACTCCAAGTTCAGCATTCTATAATAATTTTCTGCTTTCCACAATTTCATACATTCTCTCTTCCCATAATTGGAGGGAAGGAGGAGATAATGGACACTCCCCCACCCACCCAGGAGTTGCAGAAAAGATCCTCAATCGCTGAATTGACTGTCTACACAGCCTAAATTGATCAAATAATTGTCATTGTCAACTTCATTATATTTCCAGATTTAGCATGTCAGATATAGATGAATATCTGTACCACTAACTCAGTTCTGCCCCTGACAGTACAGATCACAGAAACTACATGTCTTCACTGGCTCCAGAATTCATTCCCTACATCATCAGAAGTTCAATGGGATCATCTCATTGATACCCATCAGTCACCCCAAGACTATTTTTGTATTCCTACTGCTGCTGACCAGAAACAACCCAGTATTTGGAAAGTAGTTTGAGATCCCATGACAAAACATGCTTTGGGAGAAGGTATAGTTCTTCATCTAAACCAAAAGTAAAAACAATTTTGATAACTTTTTTTAGAACAACCCACAAACCATATTTCCTGAATTGTGCCAACTTTAATAATAAGCCTGGAGTAGAGTATCAAGCAGAATCTGTTAGCAGGCAACTCTATTCTATTTTCACAGTTGGAAGGACTTCTATTAGACATCATCCCAAAAATTCTCCAATCCAAGCAGAGCTGATAAAGATGGAGAAATTTAAGAACTCCAAGATGCAATTTAATTAGAATGGTCCTGACTTTTACTTTGTAATGACCCAGAAAGGAAAACAAATTTGGTTTTTTATTGCCTGTATATGTAAATATATTATGGTCCTTCCCAGGAAATAAATATTTCTTAAGAAATTCCCTTTGTCTTAT
This sequence comes from Macrotis lagotis, assembly GCF_037893015.1. Taxonomy (NCBI): domain Eukaryota; kingdom Metazoa; phylum Chordata; class Mammalia; order Peramelemorphia; family Peramelidae; genus Macrotis; species Macrotis lagotis. The sequence continues at coordinate 186,055,004 of NC_133666.1, forward strand.
TTGGATTTATTTAAAATGAAGGAAAACCATTTTTCCCTCAGAGGAGGTGGAGAGATGATGACTCTCTGAGACAACAAAGTCACAGTCATCATGGTTCCATGCCAATAGTGATGCCATTCCCTAATCAACGTTCCTCCATCTTAACCTGCAAAGGCCTCTGAAGCCCATCAAAGAGCAATCAGTCTTCACTAAATGTAGTCAACCTGCATCTAAATTAGATTGGAAGAAGAAGAAAGGAAAAGAAAGTTTGAAAAGTTTTGCTACTTCTTCACTCAAGACTGCAAGTGCACAAAGAATTATGGAATGGTTGGTTGATAGAAGAAAAAAACACATTCAAAACTACTTACTGACTAATGATGCAGAAAATGTTATGAATAAGTATCCCTTTCTTGATTTATTACTTTAATTATCTGACATTCTATAGACCCCCATTAGTGTGTTTCTTTTTTTTTTTTGGCTTAGATTTCAATTTTCTGTCTCATGGTGAAAGCTATTTATCATAATAATCAGTAAAATTCAAAACCTTTTAGCAGTATTTATAAAATTCATTTACCATGTTCAGCCCTTGGAGAATGACAAAGAAGGCGCATTAGTACGTGTGCTGAACTGTTTTATGTAGAATTATCTGTCCATAAGAATGATTAAAAGTTCTTTAGAATATTTTGATTCCATTTTTTTTAATCTTAAAGAAAAGAAAAGTTCTTACCTATACTGTGACTGGAAGCTGGGACCTGCTGGTTGGGTGGCTGCTGTACCTTTGTCCGGATGATCCTGAATGTAATTTTGGAGAGGAAAAAGGATAACTTACTATCATCAGGCATGACAGAGAGGCAAAGAGAACCCAATGGCATAAGTAAGCAATTCAATATGAAAGAACCCAGAAATTATTTTAGTCCAATCATGAGGTCTCATTATGAATGGTGATATTTTCATATACCTTCCCTATGAGGCTGACAGAAAGGTGGATGGAAAGATCGGGATTAAATAAACTGGGAAAATTAGACAAACCAAGGAAGGGAGAAAAAGTCAATCAAGTGATACATGCATGTAGTAGATAGTAGAATCATCCCAAAACTTATAATGAATGAATTTGCACCAAAAAAAAAAAAATCTCAGTTTGTGCCTATTGAAAAAGAACACCTTACACTTTAACAGGAATAAACCCAGATGCCCCTTTTTAGGTCTCAGTTTCCTCAGGGGTCAAATGATTTCTAAGGACTAATATTCTATAATTCTACATATGACTTAACACATTCGTTTTCTATTATATCAGATATGATAGCCTTATCTTTGTAATTCTGATCTATTGTTATTGGGTATTCTGTCTATATGAGGACTGCAGAACCATACCATAAATAAATAGTTATGTCAATAACATTTGTAAATGCTTCATGGATCTGTGGGGTCATCTATAGAGACCTGACTAAGGAATAATTGTTCTCTCCTTTAGTTGTTTAGTGAATCAAAACCAATCTGCTTTACTATAATGTCTTATATTTAATGTTAGAGATGATAAAATGCTGGTGTCAAAGGAAAATTCTTTCTAAGTTCCTAGATTATCATTTTTGAAAATAATAGGCGGGGCGGCTAGGTGGCGCAGTGGATAAAGCACCGGCCCTGGAGTCAGGAGTACCTGGGTTCAAATGCGGTCTCAGACACTTAATAATTACCCAGCTGTGTGGCCTTGGGTAAGCCACTTAACCCTGTTTGCCTTGCAAAAACCTAAAAAAAGAAAAAGAAAATAATAGGCAAAGGTCCTAGAGGTTTCTGTTTGGATTAGCCTAAACTTCAAGAGGAGCAACTAGGTAACACAGTGGATAGTGTTTTGGAATCAGGAAGACTTCTCTACTTGAGTATTTATCTCTACTTGAGTTCAAATCTGGCCTTAGACATTTACTAGTTGTGTGACCCCGGGCAAGTCATTTAACTCTGCCTGAGTTCCTCATCTGTAAAATGAACTGGAAAAGGAAATAGCAAATCACTCCATTCAATATCTTTTTCCAAGGGAAAAAAACCCCAAATGCACTTGTATAGAGTTGGACATAACAGAAAAAAACTTTGAGAAAAGTGGATATTACATAATGACTACATAATTTTAGGTTAGGTCACCCAACCTTTGACTTTGTAAAACCATGAAATGATCTAGACATAATGGGTATCCAAACAACACTGTCAACTGAGTGATTGAAGCAATAATATTTCACTTTGAAATGCCCCCAAAATGTGATTTCACAAAGAGTCCATTAGAGGTTGCATGAAGGAAAGGGAATTGTGCCAAAGATAAATACTGGGTGAACTTGGTCACATCACATTATCTCTGAGCCACAGTATCCTAGTCTATAAAATGAGGGGGTTTGGAGCATGGCATAATGGAGGACTGACTAGTCCTGGAGTAAGTAAGACATAGCATCAAGTCTTGCTCTGACATATCCTGACGTTGTACTATAGGCACTTTACTTAAGCTTTCAGGGACCCAGGCAACTCACTAGCTTGTAAGTTATAGGTGAGATGTGGTTCTGTAATGTAATAGATTTTTCCCTCCAGCAGTTCCTTATACAAAAACCTTTGAAGTCCCTCCAAGATCAAAATCTGTGATCTTATACCTATTTTTCAAAAGGATATGGAAGCATTCACCCTGTAGGGTCAGAAAGGAATGAGCAAACCATTGTTACATGAGGAACTGTAGCAGGAGAAGACTTTGGTTAGAAAACTAATCAACTATGATAGAAATAGTAACAAATATAAATTATTTTCAAAATATTCACATGAGAAGAGCACACAGTATATACTCTAAATTAGATCTAATGAAAACTAAATTCACATTAACATTCATTGTTTTGTAGAGTATTGGCATTCTAGCTGACACTATACAAATACCATAGAATATTAGAGATGTCAGGGACCTTAATAATCATCTAATAGAATGCCATCATTTTACAGATTAGAAAACTGAGGCCCAGAATGGTTCAGAGTCACACACAGGAGTTAATCCATGGGAAAACCAGGAATAGGACCCTGGTCTCCTAACCTGGTCAGTGATTTTTTTCACAACAGTTAAAAGAAATATATTCCCCTTTGCCCCCCCACACACAAAAATAATAATAGCATTTATATTACACTTTAACACTTGCAAAGCACTTTACATATATTTAGTCATTTGTTCATCTATGGATAAAGCCAATTTAATGTTAAAAATTCATTTGAAATCTCAGAACTTAAAAGTATATTAGATATTATGGACTTGTGAATATTCAAATTTTCCTCCTTTGTAATTACAAGAATTGATAAAGTAGGGAAGTGTTTGAAAGAAAATTTATCTGTACAAATAAATTTCCAGAGTTAGGTAGACAGAAGTGAAAGAGAAAGAAAAAAATCACTTTTAACATTATTTATATAAACAAATGCATTCTGAGTTCCAAAAGTACATGTTCCAAATTAGGACTGTACATTTCCCCCCTTTCCCAGTAGTGACCTGGAGTGGGGAAAAGGGGAAGGAAAGATGAGAAAGAGAATTTTAGGTTCAATTCAAAGTAAAAGATCACCCCAAATATCATGTAGATCATAGAATCATAGATTTATAGTTAAAATGATCTAGTTCATCTAGTCCAAAGATCTCTTTTGCCCCCTCCTGCCATTTTGCAGATAAAGAAAGCAAGGTTCATTTAAGTAAAATCAATTGCTCCAGTCTCACAATTTTGTGTCTGGATCAGAATTTGAACATTTTCTACTGAGCTACCTCACTAAAAAGGGGCATAAAAATTCCAAACAGTCAATCAACTTTTATTAAGTATCAAAATACCAAATACTGTGCTATATGCCAGGAAACTAAAGACTAAAATGAAACATTCCTACATTGCTTTAGAGATCTTATATTCTATCAGAGGAAATAAAACATTTTTATATAAGTGAATATAAAATACATACCCACAAAGTAATTTGGAGAAGCACTAGTATTGGGGTGATCAAAAAGTCTTCATTTAAGAAATGACATCTAAGTAGAACTTTGAAAGAAGCTAGTTATTCTAAGAGGTAAAGTGTGAGTACATTCTAGACATGAGAGATGTCCCATGCAAATTCAGGAAGATGGGGAAAGGAATGATATTTATGAAGAAGAAATGGGATGGTTTGGATGAAACATTATTATGTGAGTATGTGAAGGTGAGTACTAGATGGAAACATAAGTTGGGAGTCAGATTTTTTGACAGACTTTAAATGATAACCAAAAATCTTTGTGTATTTTCTTAGATGGGGACTCACTGAAGCTTTTTAAACTGTGGGGCAAGGTAGAGTAGGGGGATTGGGGGATAACCTGGACATACATGTACTTTTGGAATATCATTTAATCAGTTGAGTGGAGGTTGAATGGGAGAAGGGAGACACTTGATATAGAGAAACCAATTAGAAAGTTATGGCAATGCCCCAGGGATTGGTGATCAGGGCCAGAATAGAAATAAGGGGAAGGATCATTAGGATAAGGTTATTTACTCCATATCTGCATTAGATCTCAACTTTTATATCTCCACTTCTCAATAAGAAAAAGATTCCAAGAGAAGATACTTCTCTTGGTCAATCATGCTCCTAGGCTCCTATATTTGATGAACAAAATAACAGGGGGGAAAAACATTCTCCAATACAATAAAGGAAAACAGACACATTTTTTAAAAAACACATATATACACATATAAATGCACATGGAATGTCAAAATATTTAGTAGAAGATGAATAAAAGTGATAATAATAATTGTCCAAATTTATGGAGTATTTCAGTCATACAAAAAAGATTTACAATATTAAATATTGGTTTCAATTTTCTAGTTCAAATGAGTTCCTTAATTAACAAGATGTATATATGTGTCCCCCCAAAGTCTTAGTGTAGTTTAAAACTGCATTAAAAACATGACTGAAATACTACAGAAATTTGAACACCTTTTTACTATTACATCAAACTTTTAACAGACATTTTGATATTTGATTATGTGCAATCTTGTATTGCCCTCTAGTAATTTCATATGAAATTGTCAGTTCAATGAGGCTGGGGCTTCCAAAGTTTTATGGACTACAATAAATATTTGCTATATGCAATTTAGTATGATCTTTTAATTATAATTTAAAGTAATTTTATAATAATAATTTCATTTCTTTAGTACTTTACAGATTATATAAATAATATGCTATGAAGGAGGTAGTGTATTATCTGTCTATTATTTCTCATTGATAAATGCATTTTAAGTTGATGTAAAGTTGAGAAAGGTCCAAAGGTATTATTGTGTTCTATAAAGATTATTGGTCCCATTTTACTGGAAACAGACTCAGAGGTTAAATGATTTTCACATAGCTATAGTCTTAAATCCAGGTCTGTTCATACCCAAATCTAGTGCTTTGCCAACTACATCATGCAGTTTTTGAGTCAAAATACCTTCAATTCAGTTACACCAAATTCAGTGAGTTGGAATTCTATGCCTTTACCCCAGGCACTAATGAAAGAAATTATCCTTTGATCCTCAAATGTAGCTGTTTAAGAGATTTGGTCTTTAAATAAGTTCTTAGAATAATGATTCTTGGTGAGAAGGGGAGACCCAGACCTGTGATTTTCTTAGTATAAAGAGTTCTTCAAGAAATACATGCTTAAACTAAGAACACTTTGGCAGTCACGGGGAAGGCCTACAATTGTGATTTTATTCATATAAGGAATTCTCCATGAACTCTTCTCTCAATGTAAATCAGCACCTGAACTGCAATGTATCATTTTAGAAAGTTGTCTAGGCAATGAGAAGTTCAATGACTTGCTTAGGGTCACACAATTAGTACGTGACAGAGATAGGGAACTGATTCCCAACTCTGAAGTAAGCTATCCATCTATTATACTAGGCTACATCTCAAAAAAAAAAAAAAAAGACTTTAACAAGACAAATGAAAAGAAAACAAATCTCAGGTCAAAGAAAAAGTCACTAGCATATGAAAACAGAATATATCAATAAAAGTTTTTAAGAAATAATATATCAATGAATAACCAAAGGGATCCTCATTTGAGTAACAAATAGAAAAATTAGGTCATAACAATCTGCTTAAAGAGAAATTTTTTGCTTTCTTCTCTCCTTGATACTGAATAATAATATCTGCCTATTTTGGGTTTTTGTTTTGTTTTGTCTATTTCTTTTTATTTCTCCTACTGAATCCATTCATTATTTGATCACTTTTTAAACTTTGCAAAAATTCTGATATAGCAAAAATGATCCATGTGAACCTATATGTAAGGCATACAAATTTTATTCAAATCATTTAAAGTAAAATGTACCCAAAATACCTGAATTCTAAAATCTGACCCCATATAACTCCAGGAGCTGATGGAATTTCCCCTCTCCTAAATGAGTATTACCTATTATGATCTTTTCTGGGCTTTCCCTAACCAGTTTATTTTGCAAAGACTTTTCCTTTGGCAGGAAGCAGGCTGCAAGGAGGATATGACATAAGCAGACATGAAAATTGTGTGCTTCTAAAAAGTAACAAAAAATATTAGGAATTAATTGGGAGTTCAGACTCTATTACTGTCTATATGATCAACAATAAGTCACCCTTTTCACTGCAGTTTCACCAACTATGGGGAAAAGCGGGATATAGACTAGATGACCCTCTGTGTCCTACTCTAAATCTTATAGTTATTTTGCCTCCCCACTAAGATCTACTTTGTTGGGAATTTTTTAACCTCTTTTACCTCTATTACCTCTAATACTTTTGTTGAGGGAGGAAATCATTGATAAATACATCTTAATTTGATATGTAAGCAAGAGTGACGCAATGTTGTTTTTGCTTCCTACAAAGATTCTAGATCCCCTGGTGTACTTCTAGTCATATATCCACTTAGCTTACCGTGGTTTATTTTAACCACTAACCAACACCACTGTGAGATTTCCAACATTGAACACCTGCTACTCAAACCCAACCTAAGTAAATGGTCTTTTCAAACAAGGAAGAAATTATTGTGAAGATAGCTATATGGAACAGGACAATTTGGTCTTATCCTGTTACTGCTTTATCCTGAATGTTAAATAGATAAGTATTTCCCCTACAAGTCTACTTAACTTTCTTTGTTCTCATTTTGGTTACTTCCAAGGCAAGGAATCTTTCTGTATTTATTTGGCAAAGTGAGAAGAGAAGAGAAAGGGAAGGCGGTATTAGTCAGCTCACTTATCTCCTCTGAGGAAAAGAAGTTGAAGCTCTAAAGAGAGGTTAGCACTGCTGTAGCCTTTGAGAATATAGAAAAGAGACCACTTGTACCCAGTCCCAAAAGCTTCAGTTCTGAAGTCCATTCCCTGCTTCCACCTCAAGTCCGATTATTTTATATTATTGTTTTACATTTGGGGTCTCAGATTGACAAACAGATTGATCGACACAATGGATGTTAAAAAACCCAGCCCAGCCCAGCACACTCTGAGTTGTCTTTGTTCCCAAGAAGCTAGGGAAAGGAACAGCAGAGGTATTGTCTTGGCCCAGAGAAATCTCAAATAGCCCCGGCAGAGCATCAAAATGGTTCCCTCCCTGACAGTGCACATTCACTACCAACATCTGAAAGGGATACATCCTCTTGGAGAGGGAAGAAAAAAGATCAAATATACCCTCAGCATGGCCCTAGTTCTTTGTTTTACCTTATTAATGGTCCCCAAAACAAGTATGGAAAAGCCATTTGTAAAGTAAGGATAAGGCAGGTCTTCCATTTTAGGATAAGATAACCATCAAATTGATTCCTGTTCCATTGTATCTCATTTGAACATTGATACACTATCTCCTCCACTCCACCCGGAAAACCCTCCCCCACAAATCTTTTACCTGTTAATTGAGCTGACACTGGGCACCGTGTCATTGTCACACACTCGTTCTGCTAAGAGTCTATCTCTGATTTCCCAGGCAAACATGGTAGGGTTTTGGCGTTTATATTCTGCGATCTTTTCTACAACTTTGGGTGTGGCGACCTTTGGTTTTGACCCTCCAATCACCCCAGGCTTGATGCTTCCAGTCTCATAATACCTATAACAAAGAAGGAGAGCAAAAAATTGCTTAGTTATAAGGCACTGGCAGAAATCAAGCAAAGCTGATTTTTGGCACAAAACAAAGTAATATTCAATAGAAAAGAAATAGAAAATACAGAAAAAATGTAGAAAGACAGATGAATCCTCCCTTGAAAATCACCCCGAATCCTGATATTTGAAATTATGTTATAACAGTTGTACTTACCTTCTTATAATATATTAACTTGCATTAATTGAAATCATAACATGATGGAAAATATATTTTTCCTATAATGTCAAGACAACTGGTACAGGGTAAGGTTAAAAAGGTGTACTTGGGATCCAAAATTACAAATATCTTATTAATCAGAAGATGTGGCAAAACAAACAAAAATAAATCACAACTGGTACAATGCAGTAGACTCTCACACAACAAATTATAATTTTTGGAGACATTTTCAAATTGTGGTCCCTTCTTTATTAATTGAATTATAGTATGGTCTCTTTATTTCTTTTTTACTGTATGACAAATATTAATGAAAAGAAAGTTGTTGGAAAAAAACAAATTTTTGGTGGAAAGAATCTCTTAATAGTATTTTTTCAATCTGTTTCTACAACGCTGTTCTCAAAAAAAAAATCTAAGTAGTATTTTCCTCCATGTTGTATTCTAGAGAGGCGCTCAGTCTCCTGCCACTGCATGTGGCCAAAACAAAACTAAAAATTTTGAAATTTTAAAAAAAGCAAATGAATGAGTTTATAATGTTTAAATAATTTAAGAGTTTGTGTCTAAAAGTATGGACAAAGTCTGCAGGAAAAAAATCAGTGATCTAGTTGATTAAATTTAAAGAAATATAATCAAATTCCAAATCTTGATAGGTCTGTTTAAGATATATTGACAAATATTATAAAACATTAAATTAATCTGGAAGATGGAAGGGAGATTGAAATTTTATTTTTAGGGAAATTACCCCCTTTCCAAATTTCAACTACATGACAAAGATTGGATAGAAAAGTCAAGCTGTTCCCTCATTCTGCCTTTCCTGGAAAATTTTAATTAGAAACTCCTATTTTTAAAACATTAGCCAAGAAATAAATTTTTATCTAGTGACTTTTGCATCTGGGAACAAAATAAAATGTAAAAACATCTGAATCCAAATCAGAAACCTGTTATTATGATCCCCAGGACCATACAAGAATCATCTATTTACTCCCTTTTTATTTCCCTGATATGAAATCATGTTCCTTTGGTCCCATGAGTCAATTTTCCATGTCTACCACGACTAGAGATGGTTGTTTCTTTCTGTACTCTGGAATGTTATCTGAAGACAGTACTGAACAGGACTAAAATAAAAGGAGATCTTGCTTCTTAGCCCAGACAGGCCACCAAACATACCAAATCTTCATCATCCATCATTTCTAACCCTCTTCTGTTTGATATTTGTGAAGACTCTTAGAATAAAACAAAAACTATCTCAATTCTAAGTTTATAGGACTTTAGTGTTTCTAGAACAAAATACCAGTCCTTTGGATTTCATAAAACAGTCTACAGCTAACCTTATGTTTAAAAAAAAAAAGCTTCAGATGAAGTGGACCATAGGTGCCAATATTAAACATAAATCTTACATCAAAAGGCCTAGATAGACTAGACTCTGAAGACATTCAGTGTGGGTTACACATTGAAAAGAAAAGTAAGCTCTGTGTCAATTTGACACAATCCTCAGGCTCTAAACTAGTTACAACTCCTGGAAACATCAGGTGCCTGGTATCACGAAGCCCAGAAAGATGGAAATGCTTCCTCTTCCATTCGGATATGCTGACCTTGTACATATGAGCCCAGTTGGGGTTCTATCTGCCTTTCTTTCAGAGTCTCCTGAAATGACTCAGTGCCGAATGTTTTGCCGAATAACAATCTATCTTTTATTGCACTATCCCTTTCAATCTCTGATAGCAAAATAATCTATGGATTCAATGATCACAGTTCAGAAATCTTCAGTCATATTGTTTTAGGTCTGAAGTTGTTTCTTAAAAGGCAATTCTAATTAGAATGACATTTTGTCCACTGTGGTTATTAGTTATGAAAATAATGAGCTATGAAATTCCAATTTATTGTTGACAACTTAAATGACAAAGCTCCATAGCAGCTGTTAACTTCATAGCACAACTACGTCTAATGACAAATCTATTCAAACGGTAAGAAGCCAAAGGAGTTCAACAGTGTCACTGATCAGAAAAGTAATTGCTTACATATTATCCTCTCCCCAATGCTGGGGGCAATGGTGAATGAACATAACAAGACAACCAGTGTCTCAAATTGGAGCAGTAGTTACTTTGGGATCATGTTGTATAAATGTCTCTAAAAAATAAATAAAATGTAGTTTCACTGAAAATATCTCAGTAAAAACAAAAAATCTCTCTCTCTCTCTCTCTCTCTCTCTCTCTCTCTCTCTCTCTCTCTCTCTCTCTTTCTCTCTCTCTCTCTATTTATCTGCCATTTCCAGAAATAAAGACCACCAATAATCATCAGATTTGAAGAGTAGACAGTTGGTATATATGGAAGATTAAAATGGAGGGGTAGAGGTTCCAAGCTTTCCAAAGAAACACCAAAATCACCAAAATATGCTTAGACTAAAAGTCAGGAACATCACTCTACTTGCCAGTAGGTCATTTCCTTGATGACTACTAAAGTGAATTTTTTTTCAAACCAAGAAATTACATAAGGAAAACAATCTTATGAGCTGAAAGTAATTAATTCATGATTTTTTTAACTACCAGCTCAGGCACCAATTTTTAATGCATATGAAACTACATTAAAAATTTTTTTCTGAAATAGGAAGAGAAAGATGAACTAAAAACTAATGGTAAGAATGGCTCACAACATGAGTCAAAAGTCAATTGGAGAATAAATAATAAAATTGAAATCTAAAACAATAAGATTTTTGTTAAGAAAAATACCTGATATTTCATAGTGCTTCCAAGATTGCTTTGGAAAAATGGCAATTGAAGCTGGTTGGTTTTGTTTTGTAAATTTGGGGATCTCTTTGGGGACACATTCTACTTCAAGTAAACAAAAAACCTTAAAAGAAAAATACTTTTACAGGTTTCATAAAAGTTCACCCATAAATTGAATGCAAATGGCATAATGAATGAGGACTCTGTTTTTAAATTTTTTATATTCTTTCAAAGAAAGAAAAACTTTCACTGAATGACTTCAGAACTTGTGGGGCTTTTTTCATTTTGCATTAGGCAACACAAGCAGCTGTGTCTCCTGATTCATCTAAGAAGAGTAGAAGAAATTCACAGTTCTCTACTTTCCTAGTCTTCAAAATGACTTGCTAGGTAGTCTGAAAACCAAATATCTTTCCTACTTCACTCATTTGACATATTAGTCCACCTCTGTGTGATTCAGAATGGACAATAAATTAATCAGATAAAAATAAAAGTGGAGATTGGCAATTGCTGTGCAATCCCAGATGGAATTCCCTTCATTTCCTTTTTTTTTCTATTTTCTGTCATTTATATGATTTCATTTTGGAGGATACCACTTTGTGTTTTCACCGAAGAAATTAATTGAGAGGAAATTCTCCCGACTTTACCTGCCAAGAATCTTGCTGACACAACCATGGCTGACCCGAAGCTGTCTGGAGATGTCACAGGGTCTCACACCTTGATGAGCAAGTTCCACAATCCTTTGGCGGACCACATCAGGGAGGGGACGGCCATTTACAAAAACCCCTCCTAATTGATTCACTCCTCCATGTCCTGAAACATAGAAGAAAAATAAGGGAAAAACAGGAAAGAAAATTTGATCTTAATCATACAATAAGTACTCTGAAATCATGCTACTCTTTGTCATTTAGCATTTCCTTAGGAATGACTACCTGTACTTTTTTTTTTAAAAAAAAGAGGATTTTCAATATTCCCCACAGAAATTAAGATGAATATTCAAATATTTGCTTGTTAAAAGAATCTTAGTTTCAAATGGCTCATTCATGGCTTTTTTAAATGATATGGCTCAGACAAAACATTTGATCTCTTAAAGAATGTAAAGTAAATGAGAGGGGGAAAGTGATTTCCTTCTATATGTACTATACATTCTGTTCTATTTCAATGACATTTGTTATAAAGGAATATCTCCATCTTCTCTTCCCCCCCCCCATCAGATACTTAACTTAATCAAGAGGAAAGATAAACTGTTGTGGAATGGGTTTGTCACCATAATTTACAGTGACCCTTGTAGGAGGATATTATGCTTCCAACAAATAAAATGTGAGTGTCTGGAAGAGCCCAGTATATCATTCTTTCTTGGGCAGATTTGCACTGTTCACCTTTAGCAAGGTGAAATATAAAGCTAGTATGAAATGAGAACCCCACTAGATGAAGAGAGTATAGAGTGATCCCTTGTAGCAACTGAGAAATATAATTAAGCCTGGAGCTGTTAATCAGTCAAACAACTTAAGTTAGAGAGTATTGGAATGGAAAACAAATAATAGTAGTAACAAGTATCATGTCAGCACAAGAACAAGAGCACATGGCAATACCCTGGATTTACAGGATAGAAGCAAAAACACATTTTTCCAAAACAAAAATAAGTCCAAGTTACTAAAGAAACACTTTTGTAAGTTCAGTGTAAGTAATTTACCCTAGCTCAAACACTGTCTGACTTGGGAAATGTCTTCTGAAACTGTCAGAAAGTATCATGAATAAAATAAATATTCTATTTCTAATACCTGAGAAAGTAGAGATAGTTACCTACCATTCACCAATGATTATTGACAGCCTCAGAATTTATTTTCTTCAACAGAATAGTTGCTTAGGAATTTCTAAACCAGGTTTAGACTGAAATACAGATATATCTCTCTATATAGCTATACATATATACATATATATACAAACATAGATATATGAAGGTATGTGTTAGAGTGTGTGTGTGTTTCTGTAATGTATTTACAGCTATAGTTACATCTATATCTAAAATGTGTATGTATGGTGCATATAGTACATATAGAATACAAAAATAAATATAGTATGACATCCCTGGAGAAGTCTTTGATTGTAATTCAAGGGGAAAATGCTGAAAAAGAAAAATTAATGAAGCAGTTTGTTTTGATTTTAAACCATCCCTATGATAAGGGGAAAGAGTAGTTGTTTTTTAATCCCTAATTGAATTTTGTAGTTAAAAAACAACTCCATAATTCAACTGAAAGAGGAATACTCCAATCCTTCAGATCATTAGATTTGAGTAGGCTTTGTTCAATGAATTAAGAAAGTATTTGATAAAAGGGGCTACATAGCTTTTCAAGAGCAAGATCAATTTTAGAAGCAGAAAGTCAATTTAAATTTGGTAAGTTCCAAATGGGAAGGACAAGGAGCTAAATCCTCCCAGTACACTTTGTAGATGATTAGAAGGCATGAAAATTATATCAAATCTACAAAAACCCATTTTTTCTATGCATGTAGCAATTGAGACTGCAGAAAATATAACAGTTAAAATGAATTAAACAGAAAGACTTATGCCCTTTCAGGTTAGTTTTTGATCATGACAAAGACTTGGATAGTCTCTTTTGAGGAAAAGCACTCAAAGCAATAAAGACTCAGAATTCCAGTTCCCCACATCCCTTATTTTATGGTATGAAGGTTTGCAGCTATATAAATGAGTTGGTTATTTTCAGTAACAGTGAAAACCTGCTAAGATTTCACTTCCTATAATGTACCAACCCCAGCATGTTCAGATTTTCATAAATGCTACAAAACTATTACATAGGAGATTTCCATTGTCAAGTTATAGGCAAGCACATGTTCTATTTGTGTAGAGAAGGAAGAAACTCAATCTAAGTATTAGAATCATTGATTAAAATTGGAGGGAGGAAAGGGTAAAAAGAGAGAAATAGAGGAAGAAAGATGAATAAGAAAGGGGAAAGGAAGAGAGAATCAGAAAGGAGGAAGAGAGGGCAAAGAAAGGGGTAAGAAGAAAGGGCAAGTGAAGGTGGGGGAAGGAAGGCCCAGGGGAAAGGGGAGAAGGGAAAAGAAAGGCAAGAATCTCAGAGGGGTGAAGTGCCTTAGAGAATCTGTAATATTCTCCTCGTTGGCATCAATTTTATAGAGAAGGAAACAAATTCAAGATTTTCCCTCAGATCATACAGAGCATTAGTAGTAGAAAGAAGAGGAGATCCAGGTCTTCTGACAGTTTAGTTCTTTTCCCACTCTACCTCACCACTTCTAAGAATATAATAAATATATATGCATATACATGCAAAATTATGTGTGTATATACACATACATGTATATGTAAAAGAAGAGGTATTATGAGTAGAGCTCTTTGCTAAGAAATATTTCCCTTTCCCTAGTTCTCCTCTACTTGGACAAAAATCAAATAAAGGTAGTCAAAACAAAGAAATATCTTGTTAGTTTCAAGTTCATTTAAAGAATTATATCTTAATATTTCACTCCATCTCCCGCCTCCAGCCATGCCCACTATCTGGTTTATTTAGCAGATGTGGCTCAATTTTCTACTATCTTTAGTGTGTATATATAAAGTATCATTATACACATATATACATTTTTTAATTAACTACCCTAACCAAAATTCTTGGCCCTGGGTCCTTGTTTGTGTTTCTGAAGGAAATTCTCCTAATTGATCCTCTCAAAGGAGTGAGTGGGTCATTTACTGAAATCTTCTCATGCCAACATGCCAGCCATACTTACCTGCCCTGGGCTGTTTCCACTGGCACTCTATGCCTCTGTCTAAACATCCCTTTTTAATGTAAAGACATGATATAGACATTGGGAAGCTAACTGTGAGGCTCTGAGCTGGGAACAGTCTGTCCTTGAATTAGAAACTTTGCCCACAAATGTATAGAAAATATTACTAAGTGCTGGAGCATCCTCAACTCCCCCCCTTGTTCCAGTACACACACACACACACACACACACACACACACACACACACACACACACACACACACACTCCAGCCAAAGCAGATAAATGGTAGTTAGATAGATGGATAGATAGACAGACAGACAGACAAACAGATAGAAGGATGGATGGATGGATGGATGGATGGATGGATGGATGGATGGATGGATGGATGGATGGATGGATAGATGGATGGATAGATGGATAGACAAAAAGATAGATAATAATTAGAGTAGGGAATATATATATACATAAATATGTGTGTGTTCATGGAGTCACATCACATAAACACATTTAAATGCTGAGGCAGAGAGAAATGTAGCAAGAGATGGTGTCTCAGATCAAGTCTTTCAGATAAAGAGAGACTTGGATGAGACAGCCTGTAAAATAATAAATATTAGCAGGCGCTATTTTCCTGAAACTGGGTAATTAAATAAGCCTTAAAAGTAAGAACCAATTAACATGTGTCAAGTCAAAGGAAAACTCTATGTCTTGTTCCATTTTAAAGATATTCTAACTATGTCCTTGGAAAAAGAGGAGGTGAGGAGGTGAGGAAAGAAAGGTTTTGGAAATAGAAATTTTGGTAATTAAAAATTTCCCATCAGAGAATAATGGGTGGGCATAAGTAAGGATTCTTATACTTATGTCTCATGATTTTCAACCAAAGGACTTGCCTCCTTCAAGTTAATGGTATAACTTAAAATGTGCCCTGTTCAATAAGGGTTAAAAGAATATGTTTCTAGTCCTTGACCCATGCTCATGTTCATAAAGTATGCCTATGTACTCACAGGCATAAGTGTAAACCCACAGAGAGGGAAAAAAAAGTCTTCTTTACTTTTCAGCCTGCACAATGTGCTCCTTCTCTGAATTAAACTTGAACAACTCAGAACAAATGGAAAATCTTTCCTAGCTATTTAACTTGACCTCTCAATATGAAATTCAATCGATCTGGAATTTTTTATTACTTCCTATCATCCCTTCCTTCTCTCTGTGTGTGTGCATGAGCACAATGTACATAAATACATATACAAAGATTTCCGTATTGTTTTACTTTAGGAAAGATTATTTACAAATATCTGTCCTTATATGATAAATTGAGCATGCATTTCCCAATTCCTTATCAAATAAAAAAATCCTGATTCATAGCTTTATTTCTATTGCTGTCATTTTTCATTCTGTTTAAGAATTCCTTTAGACTATCAGTAGAAATTAAGAAAGTAAACTTCGGCATTAGTTTCGGCATTTCATCTGAGTTTTTAAAAGGAAAAGTTATTTGTGTACTACTCTGTCTGGGTCAACTCTTAGTCCTAGACTTTCCAATGCTCTCAACTCCCAGGGGGCATTAGTCAAGATAGTTCAGCTAAATCGCTCCTTCATTTAAAGAAGAGATATTAGTTAAATGTTCTTACAGTATTAGGGTGTTAAAAGTGAAGAACTTGGTCTTTAACTAACCTTATATTTTCCCAGAAACTGAGGAGGGGGGTTGGGGGAGGTGGAAGAGAGGAGGAGATGCAACGAGAAATAAGGAAACTAAGCACAGGAAAGCTCTTTCTACAGTCTCTGTCTGCACTATTTGGATTCTTATTTTACCAGTTGTTTTTTCAAGCTATTCAAGCTAACTCTTTGGCCAGATATTTAAGCTAACAAATAAATTTAAGTTCCCATGTATTTCTTCCATGAATAAAGGCACACAAATACGGGAACAGTATTCATGAGAAAGAAATGGTAGATAGGTGTAGGTGAAAAGATTTGCGGTAACCCTAAAGAAAGATTGCCAGATTGAGTGGTGCATATTGATAATATATTATTTTTATTCCACTTGTAACTATTTGTCTCTTTTCATATCAAGTGATAAGCTAATTCAAATACACTAATTCCATTTAAACAGAAAGAAATTCCTAAAAGGGCTTAGAGCCTTTCCTTCCACCCCAAGGAAGAATCAAACAACATTTGTTGTGCCTAACACAAAACCTGAGCATGGAAGATACTACATTTCTATCCAGCAGTTTACAAACAATCCTCATCTTGGGCTGTTTATATTTCATATATTTTCTTCTCCAACAATCTCAAAGTACAAGGCTGTTTATTTAGATCATTTCTATCTCCTAGCCTAACTCTGCTTTACTCAAGACATCCCTCAGAAAACTTCCTTCTTCCTGGTCTTAAAGGTGAAAAGAAAGCAGACAAATAACTGGACTGATCCCTAACCGGGTAAGAGACATAGGTCAGAGACAAGGCCATGGCTTCCGGTCCCAGAAATAAAGGAAGAGAAAACTTTGAATTAACTCTTCCACCAAGCAAGGGAAAATCATGCAAATCCATTTTGTTCGGTGGAATGTGCTTAGTCAAAAAGAACCCCACTGGGCTGGGAAATTAAAACAGAAACTTATCCTGAGGCTTCTCTTTCACTGGCATATTGCATCACTCCCTTAAAAATAGTTAGCAAATATTTGTTTAAAATTATTTCTAAAGTCTGAGGATCTCCATCCCTTTCCCCTTAAAGCACTTTACGACAGATTTATCATTGTTTGAGTGAATGTTGGAAAGACGCTCTCGGTCACCAGTCACTTCTTATATTTAAGCTCTATCTTCATGAGTTAACACAAAGACAAATCTGGTCAAAAAAAAATGCCACTATAATACAAATAATGATTTCTAGTTTTGTTTTTTTTTTCACTTCAAAGTTCCCCTCCTCATTTAAGTGTATGCCTATTCATATAGTTCTGCCCTACTCACTATACAATTACATCTTTTCTAATATAAAAATATCTATTATTTAAGTTGCAGCCTGTTTGTTGGTTCAAGATTGTTTTTTCAAGAGGTCTTGAAGTAAGATAATATCCTCCAGTCAGGAAATTTTACTTTTCAGTTTATCTGTCCTTTCCTCTATTCTTGGACCAGGATACCTTGCCCAGTGTTTTCCTCTAAAATTGTTTATGCTACAGATAAGAATAAATGTAGGAAAGGACGGGTTAAAAAAAAAGGCAGGAAGGAAAAAAAAACAAGCAAAAGAAAAGAGAAGAGAAAAGAAAATTAAAAAAAGAAAAGAAAAGATAGCCTCATAAAACTCCGCCATTGCATTTTACAATGTTAGAATCTTAGCTCGAAAGGCGGCAGAGCCCAGGAGGGAAATGTGATTAGTTCTAGTTTATATTTCCTTGAAATCTCTAGATCTAATCCAGCGTTTAACTCACCATGAGAGGAGATGTCATTTCACATAACACTGTGTTAATGGATAAATCTTCCCCAAATCTCTCAACCACAACAAATCTCGAGCCAAACGCATTACACACAATCTGCTAACTTCATGGCTAAGTCTAAGGCTAGAGCTTTGCCATACCAGCGCTGCTTTGCATGACTTTAACCTTGTCGGATTAATACCGTATCAGAAGAAGAAATACAGTAATTTTCGTTTTTAAAATTCTAGAAGAATATATTTAGAAATTGAATATGTATACAAATGTGTATATAAGTATGTATATGTGTGAATTACATATATACATATATGCATATATTTATTTTATACAAAGTAGAAAGACAGTCGAGCCAGACAGCATGAGTTTGATCTGAGCATTTGTTAGGGGGAAAAAAAGAAAAGGGAAAAAAAGGACCCCATCCCTTGACCAATTCTTTTTAAAAGGGGACTTGACTAACAACCCCTCCCTTCAAACTATGAGATGCTGCTTTCATTCCTGAACGTTGCCCACCCAGTGTTCACCGTCCTTCCTGCAATTTCATTTGTACACACTGAAACTGAGGCGTGGTGACTCTACTTTGACACATTTCTGCAACTCTGTAACGGAAACTTCTCAAACTTAATTGGGAAAAGAAAAAAGAAAGGAAAAGGAAAAAGAAAATGGGAAAGAAGTCTGCAATAGGGGAGTCATCAAACAATATTGTTTACTCCCTTAACAAGATCTCATTGTTAATTGATCGCCGTAAATCTAGACGTGAGATTTCTAATCTAACGCAATCAAAAGAGTGGATAGACCTTGCTTGATTTAATATAAAGTATCAATAATTTGTAAAGAAGACATTTTTTTAAAAAAAAAGGCATTCCAGGTCAAATATCGAGCTGATATTTACTTACTTTCAGAGCAAAAAAAAATTAAGAAGAATAATTATGTAAATGACGACAGTGGTATTTTAACGCCTTCTATGTATGGTAATAAAATGAGAAAAGAAAGAATATTTGTTTCTAAATTCAAATGATGATAAAAGGATATTCTGAAAGTTGTTCCCAAGGATGGAGGTGGAATGGGGAAGAAGTTGCTTCTGTAGTTTCAGGCTGTTGTTGCTGGACTTCCCATCCCTCTGCCCTCAGTTATTGGGGAAGTTCTATTTTTTTGAGGAGCAACTCAAGTATTACACCTCGGCTCACTCTTTGATGTCTACAGACAAACCCCATCTACTAGCCCCATTTAATAAACCCTGCAGATGCCTTGTAACCTACGGAAAGGTGTGGTGGGATTGGTCCTAAATGAGAGAGAAGTGAACTAGCAGCCTACTTACTATGCATTGCTGCAAACGGGTCGTGCTTACAGTGTATTTCCATCGGAGCGATCCACAGCTTGAGTCAGAAGCTTTTTTCAGATGAGCTCACCACCACCTTGCACCTACTGCAAAGATCTCGCTCGAGCCAACAACAATAAGAAGAAATTTTGTGTATTTCTTTTAAAATCCCTTTGCAAATTGCAAAGTGTGGTTATTTCTTAAAGTAAAAGGAGAAAGTGGTTTGGGGGCAATCACTAGGCTACGGAGTTGCTGATAGAATTAGCGGTGATATAGAATTAGGTCCCCAAACTCCTAAGGAGGCACTGCAAATTTTTTTTTCCAGACGTAAGCTTCAGAGACGGCTGAGTCAGGTTGCTTTTCTCCCCCCAGAAGAAAGTATCAAAACGCCATAAGCATGTCACCAAAAAAAAAAAAAAAAAAAGGAAAGCCCCAGGCACCTGACCTAGAGCTCCTTCAGTGGCAGTTGTCCAAAGTCGTAGGTCACCTGCAGCAATCCAAATCCTTGTTGTTGTTTTTTAAGTTATATTTCTCCAAAGAAATACAGTTAGCACTCGAGATCATAAATATACCAAAGGATGTCCTGGAAGCAGTCTTTTTGTTGGGGGAGTAATTTGTTTGCTATTCCTACATGGGGGGACACTGGGGAGGATCAGAAGAGAGAGCTGTTCGGCGGTTGGCCTGGTGGTGAGTTTATGCCTTTGTGTTGACAAGATTGCAAAGATTTCCAGAATACAACTGAGCATTTAAAAAACAACTGCAGCAAAACCTTTTCGTATACGGTAGCTTTTAACAAGGGATGTTGCTTAGAAGATAACAGTCCTGAAGACAAATCAGAACAGCTTAGGTCTCAGATTCTCCCTTTTTTCTTTCCAGTTTATATTGAGGTCCATGGCAAGACTCTCTCTCTCTCTCTCTCTCTCTCTCTCTCTCTCTCTCTCTCTCTCTCTCTCTCTCTCTCTCCTCTTGTTTCTAAAAACTTATTCTAGGGCCTCAAATGGACACTCGAAAATGGACCCAAGAGAACCGAGAAGCTTGGAATGAGTCCAGTAGAAGCAACAGCGGTGAATTCTTAACATCCCAGCAGAGGAGTAACTAGAGAGATGGAGAGCTGGAGAAAATAGGGACGCACTTTAATTTCCCCCATCCATAGGCACACTCGCGCGCGCGCGCGCGCGCACACACACACACACACACACACACACACACACACACACACACACCAAGCAGAACCCCAGGGGCCAAGGAGGTGCTATTGCTACAGCTGGAGAGTGATGGGGAGGAGGATGCTGCCCTTGACCGCTCCGAGTCCCGTAGCGCAGGGTGGGTCGCTGGCTTTAAAGTTTCTTAGATGCCGGCTGAAAGCGCGGCGCTCCCATGTCCTGGACCAGGGTTCGAGAGTTAAGTCGCCTGCGGAGTCCCCGCCGGCTGGTCCTCGCCCCGCCGCCCGAGCTGCGGGTGCCCAGACCAGGCCGACCCCGGGGGGCCGCCTGCGGGGAGTCTGTCAGGGAGCGGCCGGCGAGGGACCAGGGCCGAGCGGGCAGGTTCCCCGCCGCGTCGGCTCGGGAGGTCCGTCCCGGGACTCCAGATGCGATCCCTCGGCCCGCCGCGCTTCGGGTCGGCGCGGTCCACCTCCGGCCGGGCTCTCGGGAGCAGAGCCGCCTCCCGAGCCCTCCTCCCGCGCGGCCCACGCGCCCGGCGCGGATCCCCCCGCGGCGCCCTGGGTTGGGCGGCGGGCGAGGCGGAGTTCGGTGTGTCAGCGTCTCCGCTGCTCCCGCCACCGTCGCCGGCGCCGCCGCCGCCGCCGCCGCCGCTGCTGCTGCTGGTGGTCTTGGCGCTGGCGCTGGTGGTTCGCCCTCCGGCTATTCCACGCCCATAGTGCAGAAACGCGCTTCCCGGGACCGGCTTTCAGGACCCGCTGCATGTGGACAGCGCTGCCGGGGGCTCAGCCTCGGGGGTGGAGGGAGCCAGCCCGCCGCGGGGGGGGGCGTGGGGGGGGCCGTCAATCAAGGCCGCGGCGGCCAATCCACGGAGCCCAAGGCGCTCCCGGACGGCGCTCTCGGCGCATTGGCTGGATGGCTGGCGGGCTCCGCCTGATTAGCCCACATCGGAGCAATGGGAGAGAACGGGAGGCCGGGCTCTGACGGCGGCGCCACGTTCATTGACAAACGCGAAGGGCGTAGTAAGAGGGAGAAGTTGGGGAGCCCGGAGCCGGGGAGAAAGGAGGGGGGTAGGGGAGGGCTGGAGAAGGAGGCCGAGAGATGCGGCCGGCTCCGGAGCCCTCGGTCCCCGGGCGGCGCTTCATCTGGAGCCAGCTCGGGCTCTCAATCGGACCTGGGCACCTGCTGACCCCCAGCGCAGTCCTCCCGGCCTCCCCTCCAGCGCTGCCTGGCCACCCCGGGCTTCCCGCGGCTCCAAGGAATTCCATGTTTACAAAGAACAGGGTGGAGGGGGGCCGGAGGATTGTTTGAGGTTTGTTTGAAGTAAAATCGAGTCCTTAGTATAAGTCACACACACACACACACACACACACACACACACACACACACACACACACACACACACACACACAAACACACCCCAAAAGCAAGGGAAATGAGGCCTCTGGAGTCTGTATCATTAATGTCAATGTTAATAAATAAATAAGATGCACTTTTAAGCGGTTTTCATTCAAGGTCCTTCAGAGTACAGTTTCTGATTAGGAGAGGATTTTGTCTACTCCCCCAACCCCCCCCCCCTCACACACACACAAACACTTTTAAATAAAAGACACACCCCCTCCGACCCCACCCCACCCTCAGTCTCATCACCTTTAGTAGGGGAGCTAATGAAATGGTAACAAAGACCTTGGCGATTTGGTTTAAAAAATAGGCACTTTTATAAAAAGTCACAGAAGGGTGCTCTCTTTTCTATAGTGAACTGCAAAATGAGAGTGTGTGATAATGATCATTAAATACGGAAGAAGCTCGCTGCCTTTCCTGGCCTCCGCTCCTAGAGCAAATGGTATACTTCACAAAAGAGATTGGACACAGTTCATTTTTCTTCTAGTTATTATTCAGCCTTCATGAAATCTATAGTTATTGCCGGGTAAATTTTCAGATGCCTGACAGACTTCAGAATCAGTCTCCCTTCTCTCACGTTCTCGTTTCCCTTTAGATAATTTTGTGCATCATCAATTCTATGTTGTGTAGATGTATATGTGGCTGGAGTTTTGAGTTTAATACATAGGCAAGCATTTACTCCCCCCCCAAAAAAAAATCCTCCATTCAGAAGCTACTAACTGGCTCCATCCTCCTTTCACTCCCAGTGTATTTTTAAGGAATCAGATGAAATGAAAGGCTGCTTAGTAAAGTGAATAATGAGCATCTCTCAAAGAAAAGCTGGTTTCAAATT
This sequence comes from Macrotis lagotis, assembly GCF_037893015.1. Taxonomy (NCBI): domain Eukaryota; kingdom Metazoa; phylum Chordata; class Mammalia; order Peramelemorphia; family Peramelidae; genus Macrotis; species Macrotis lagotis. The sequence continues at coordinate 186,077,825 of NC_133666.1, forward strand.
CCTACCTCTAGTTTTTAATTGACCATATGACCCTGGGCAAGTCACAACTCTCTAAGATTAAATACAGAGTAGGTGCGATCTACTGTGATCTCCACACCAATGAAATCATCGACCAAGTCTCTATCCTATTTGAGACCAATAACACAATACAGCATAGAGGATAGAGAGCTGAACTTGGAGTCAGGTTTCAAGTCCTGCCTCTTACACATAATGTCTATGTTACCACTGGCAAATCACATAACCTCTCTGTAACCAGCCCTTTATAATTTGCTGATAAATTAACTATCTAAAACAGTAAAGAGTTTCTATACCAAAATAATTTCTACCAAATCTACCAAACTGATGAAATACAGATCTAGACCAAAGAAAAAATAATTTATTTTACCTGAAATAAAGAGACAATAATAACCTAAGTAGATTAGAAATGTTTATTTTGCTTTTATGATATTGAAAGTCAGAGCCAAGAGACTCCAAGAACTGGTTAGACATTATAAAAGATCTCTCAAAGGGGGTTAAACAGTTTTCTGTATGTATAAAGACAAGGTTGACTTTTTTCCTTGTCTTATTTCTCAATCTGTCAGAATACTCAGTACAAGTTTATGCTTCACAGAAGAGATCTAGCACCAAAAGGAGACTTTAAAAATACAGACCCGATGCAATTAATGTTCTCTGACTAATATTTCTTGATTTTTATGCTATGTTCTTCTTGCCAACTTATTTTTAAATAAACATCTTTATAGTCTGAGTACACAGTGAGGCCTGTGAACTGAAAAAAAAAAGTCATCAGCTCATGACTCTCCTGATTCTCCATCTCTTATTTATCTGTCTCTTCCATGTGGCAGTCTCCTCATCCTAAATTCTCACTTCCCAACCTGCCCCCACTACAAAAAAAAAAAAAATCCCTAAAATCCAGATTGTCACTACCTCCTATTTTTTTCCAATTTAGAACATTGAAATGTCTATTATTTAAGTTGTTCTGCTGTGTGTGGTCACGGAGACCTTTAAACTATAGCTAATTCTTCCTCAAGGCTTCAGATAAACTGAAACAAGGCTCAAAAGCCCATCTGCTGTTTTGCAATATTGTCTCCTGTTCTGAGGACATTTCTGAAAATAGAGAAGTTTGTGATTTATTGTTCTGGTGGGTATTGTACCACATAATTCTCCCCCTCCTCCCCCAAATACAGTCTAGGCTTTACTTCTAAATGAAATTATCAATAGCGATAACAAAAGAATCCCGGAAGCCTATTTCCCAAATCTATTTTAATGCCGAGTGGTTATTTTAACTTTCAGCTTTCATCAGCCTTCTAAAAAGGCTAGCCTTCTTATATTTGGTCTGAGACTCTGTCATATTCACTTTTCTCTGAAGCTATAGGGAAAATTGAACTTAAATATTTATGTAAAGTATATTTTGAGAGAAACATTTTTCTTGTAGAAAAGATATCCTCTTCCCTCAGGAAAAAAAAAAAGACATTTTGCAAGGGGAAAAGTTTTTCTAAAAGCAGGAAAATCTTCTAGAGGCAAAGGTGATTGTCAACCAACAGGATTTATTTCTTAAACCCAGGTCCACAAACTGTAAAATGTGGAATCTTTGCAAGACATTAGGATGCACAAATGAACAAGAAGCTTCCAAAATCAGGTAGGATAAAGCCAGCCCAATAATTGTCTCTTGAGGCAGATTCCTTGATATGCTCCCATATCTACACGTTAGTTGGCAAGTTTACAGGACATTTGTATATTTGGAACACAAATTAACCTAAAGGGGTGGGAGTGGAAGAGGAAAATGAACTCTAGGAGGAATGTAATCAGCAGGAAATCTTCCCTGCCTAGGGAAAAATCCTAATGAAAGAAACTAAGCCTTTCACCCCTCTCCTTGGAAGAGAATGCCTGCTTGACCCTCCTTGGGATCAGTCAGACCCTGAGCTAAGTATCTCCACCCTCTTCAGAAAGTTATTTACCATGGACAATTTTTGTTTCCTCAAGAGTTTCTGAATCCCTAGCCCTGAAGCTTCTCTGCCACTATCCAAGGGTTGACTTGAACAAGGCTCAAGACTTGAACAAAGCTAGTTCTAGCTTTGAGAACTGCTTTTCCTTTTCCACTGAGGACCTAAGCCTTAGGCTTCTTTTATTTACCAGAAACAGAAACATTAGTCAGAAAAAAGCAGAAAGGAAAAACCGGATGGGAGTAGTTTCTATTCTCTCCTTCAGTCTTGCTCCTAATGGGGATGGTCCTGAGTGTATTTGAGGGGATTGAACTTAGATGGACTGTATTTTTAAAAAATCAGGTTTTGGAGATGGATGTTATTTGATAAGATTAACTAATATAGTCCTCTACACACTTCTCTGGTGGCCTCTCTAGGAAGTTGAAATGGGGCAGGGGAGGAGAGTTAAGGAGACTGAAGAGTCTTCCTGAATATGTTGGTGGGAAGGGGAGAGGCTAGCTAGATGTTGTTATTTCCTTTGTAGGTCCCATACTAAATTTGTAACTTTGAAGGACCACCCGAGGAATCTATGTCCACATTAGGGAAAGGATCTTCAGGCTGCTACTGCAGTCACTGTCTGCAACCGGCAGAGGGAGTTTCCAATCTAACATTCAGTGCACTGATCAGTCTAGCAGGTTTTTACCAGAGGTGGGGGGAAGGGGTAGCCCTTCTTTTACCCCTCTATTAGATATTTTGATTTGCTTCAGGTACCCTGGTACAGTGCCATCTTCATAGGTATTTGATTTTGATCAGAAGGATTCTCCACTGTCTCTTCATGGGATTTGGAAAGGGGTACTAGGGATACTGCCTAGGACTCTTTGGGATTGTGACACTTCAAGCCAGATGCTTTATGCCTTCCCTCCTCTTTTCTGATCCATCTCATTGTCATGAACTCTCTCCAGGAAGAAGGAGGGAAGAACTCTGAGTATAGAAGACTGTGAAATATATGTACTTATACTAAACCTAACCTTGGGGTTGCAGTCCTGGAAGATCCCTTAATTTAACTGATCCCTTTCTTGGAATGGGACCCCTCAATAATCTCAACACATCAGGTACTGTTTTTCATCCATAATAATATTAATTATTGTTACTTGTACTTTGTAGTAGTAGGTATAGCATCACTGCATGACTCTCACTTGGGCTTGTACAACAAGAACTGAACAAGTCCTAGGTCTCCTGTGCTTTTTTTTTACTTTAGCTATTCCTATGGAAAGGGAAACACCTAACAAGAAGTCTGATCCTGTTTAAAATATGTCAACCCATCCAGAATCTTAGGTCTTCCCATAATGCAGGCCTTCCTATAATAAATGTCTGGCCTGAGTTGGCCTGTAAATCAATTTATGTAAATTGAATCTTAATTACCAGGAGAACTCATGGTTAAAGGAATCTTGTGGTGCATTTTTTTTAACAGATGTCTTCCTAACTCCTTTTCTCTTATTCTTCCTCATATTCTAAATGTCCTAAATCTTCTCTTACTTAAACTCCAATTGATATAGTAGAAAAAGAATCAAACTTGCCCCCCATGCCTAGGATTCTCTCTCAACTATCTGCCTCCTGTCCTACCTGATTTCCTTCAAGTTACAACTAAAATCTCACCACCTTTTCCAATATACAATGTTGCTAGTGATTTTGTTCTATTGATTGCCTCCAATATATGGAAATATATCTTCTTGTGTATAGTTGCTTATATGTTGTCTCCCTATTCAACTTCTTTGAGAGCAAGCATGGTTTTGAGTTGGGTTGTTGTTATTTTGTCTGGTTTTTTTTTTTTTGGTTGCCTGTCTTTGTAGCCCCAGCACTTAGCACACAGATTAGCACTTAGTAGATCCTTAATAAATGCTTGAGTAACTAGCAAAACCTAGCCTTCAGACTTTTCACTATCCATCTGGTCTTGAGCAATATTTTTAATCTTTTGGGAACCCATTCACTCATCTTTTAAAACAGAAATAATAATACTTACATTCCTTGACTTCACAAGGTTATTGTGATAATCAAATAAAATCAGGTAAGTGGGAGCCCAAGATAAATAGAAATTGAAGCACTGCAAAAAATGCAGGAGATGTGATGGGAATGTGATCATTGTCATAGAACTGTTCTCCAGCTCAAAAATGTCCCTAAGTAAGCTACTTGAACTCTTGGACCATTGATTCTCCTTTCCTCACTATGTTTTTCACAGTGATAGCAATCATGTCCTTTGAGTTTAAAGAATGCTGGAATCGCCTAATTTATTTGTGTGTTACATTCTAGTTTTCATCAAATGGGGAACTGTGGGTGACTTAGTAGATAGAGTATTTGGACCTGGAGACTAAAAGATCTGAGTTTAAATTCTACCTGAAACATTTTAACAGGGTGACCTTGGACAAATAACTTAATTTTCTTCAATCTCGGTTTGCTTGTCTGTCAAATAGGTATTATAATAATAGGACCCAAATATTTTCCTCACCCCATCCCCTCCAAAAAAAAAAAAAACGAGTTTTGAGGTTCTTCGGATGTCTGCTAAAGTCAAAGTACTATAAAAATGCTAGCTATTATTATGATTATTATTTTAATCAAGATCCTTCTCCAGCCTGTTTATTGTCAGCTACCTTTGAAGATTTATTTAGGGAACTCTGTGCCAATGTCTAGAATGATAAGATGCTATTATGATGCTCAAATGAGTACCTAGGTGTGAAAAAAACAGTTACACTTATGTGATGGATTATGGTTCCTTAAGGAAATTCTTCCTCTCAGTATTGATCTGATCTTCCCCCTCAGTGCAATTTGGAGATTCCTATGCCTCTGGAGGAGGATATCAGTGATTCTAGCAGTGGTGATGAAAACGGATGCTTGTGAATATTTCCTTAATAGTCTTTGTCTAAAAGGACTGAAAGCAGAGAATTCCAGGACCAATCTTTCCCTCTCCTCCTGCCCCCATGAGTCAACTATTACATTTATACTTTGGTTGGGCTTTTTATTTTAAGACGTTTTGTTGAATCCTTCGTTCTTTTTCCCCTCCGCAACTCCTCCGCCTCCCCAAATAGCACTAGTAGTTGTTACTTCTGCTTTGAGTTTACAACTTTTTCCACTGCCTGTACATCCTATGTGCCAGAAATATCAAACATCGGGACTCAAAGGGAGGAACAACCCTGACCCTCTGATTCCTCAATTATAACATAGGGAATATAACAGCACCTACCTTTCAGGGCTGTTGTGAGGATCAAATGAGATAGTAATAGTAAAGCGCTTAAAATAGTGACTGGCACAAAGTAAATTATACAAAGGTTTATTTTCTTCCCTTTCCTCCCCCAGGATCTACACTGATCCAGGGCTGTGGGTGTCCGCTTTATAACACGGGAAGTTCAGAGAACTTCTTTTGCATTCCCCAGTCCCCTTCACACAATCTTTGCCGCTGTGGATTCCCACCTTATATCTCTATTGTAAAGTGTCACCCAATCTGAAAAACAAATTGGCAAGAAAACTTTGAATTCAAAAAGAGTATTCGTTGAAAATAATTTTCGACTATCTCTTGAGAAAACGAAAGGAGTGCAAGGGATTCTATTTCTTAACACCTTTAATGAAAGTTTATGGTCCCTACACTTGAATCGCTGAATAAATGTCCTGCCGCACCCCCTCCAGAAAAAAAAAGTTTTAGGTTCTGAGATGTTTGTGTTAAGTTCGTTTTAGAGCTTGTGAATGATGGAGACTGTTTGGATTCTTCACTACCAATATTATTTCCATATCTTTGAGCTTGGAAGAGTTTACTTGGTTCCTGGGCTTATATGTTTTAAATATAATATGCCTCTATCTTTCCTTTGTCTCTCTGTCTTTTCCCCTGTTTCCTTGTATCTCTGTGTGTCTATCTCTGAGTTCTTGATGTGGTCTCTCTGTATGTTTTTTTTTCTCTGTCTTCCTGATTCTGTCTCTCTCTCTATCTCTGTCCATCATCTACTCATACTTCGCTCACTGGATCTCTTTGTTTTTGCCGGGGGAGGGACAGAGTAAAAGAATCAAAGCGTCGAACCAAACATCCCAATTTGGACTGAGAAAGAATAGGTGACAAGTTTGGAACTTGACCTAAGTGTTTTTCTTCTTTCTTCGAAATAATACCATCAAAAGTTGGAAAGAAACTTAAAGACTGGTTACTTCCCCCAAATACAATAGTATTTTGTATTTTGAGTTGTTTTGTATCTTCGGGTTTCTGTGTATGTGTGTGCTATTTTTTAAAAAATAAGAATAAGGGAAGATGTGTGCTATTATTTACCATCATTCTCAGAACTTAGACCTAAAGCAGAAACCGGAGATACACGTGGTAATTTCCAATATGTCAACCCCTTCCCATCGTCCCTATCCTCCTTTTCTCCCTATCCCCTTCCCCAGGCAGTCGAACTCCAAGACTAAAAAGTGATGGCTAGGTTGCTGGGAAATTATTGGATCCGGGTGTCCTCTGTGTTTGCTGAAGAACAATGCGCCTCTGAGATCTGCTTTAGCAATTGTTTTGTACGCCCTGTAGTTTACTTCATTCACAATAGTGGCTGAGGTCTAGCTTTCGGTGAAATGGTAGCAACTGGTCTGTTCTCCTTAAAGCCATATAGGATAAATGATGCAGAGAGCATTATAGGACTGGACTCAAGGGTCACCCTCCAGCCTCCCTCCTCCTTTTACTCCCTAGAAACGATATAAGTCTAGGAGCCCAGATGAGTGATTATGTAAACCCACCCAGGATGGCTGAAGCTCAGAGTGGAAGTGTGGTCCCCACGTGTGTCCGACCAGAGAATGTTTGACAGCGAGATTTGATCTGAAAGTAAACAATTCTATAGATTATTTCACGGGTCACAGAGAGGAAAAGCACCTCCCTTAACAGACTGCTTAGATTCAGTGACCTGTCAGGCACCAGGAGACCAGGGTGTCCATCAGTACCACGTTACCCCTGAGCGAGACTCAAAAGAGACTAGGCTAAGCCTCCCCTCCCCTTTCCTCTCCCCAAGCTGTCTTCTTCCTTTACTTCTTCCTTTTCCTCATTCTGGCTGATTCCCTGTGCCAGAGGGAGTTAGGAAATTGTTAACTCTAATTCATCTCAATGCGTTCTCTAATCCTTTTGCTTTCCTCTCATTTCACTCCTCCAATTAAAGAGAATTTGGGAGCCTACAGGATTTTAGACATTTCTGGGATATATTTTATCGGTCAAATCGATCATTTTGGGGGGTTTAAATGGGAGGGGATGCTAATTTTCGAGGTTTTGAGTAAAACAAAAGAAAAGCCCAGATTCCTACTTTGACCTGACCTTTTTTTTTTTGAGTAAAAAAAGTTTTTCAGTCATGAAGAATTAACTCTACCAGTGAAAATGATGTATTGCACTAATATCATACCTAACTTTTTCAGGCACATAGCAACCCAATCTCACATCCTCCTAACTGAGGTCCCTCGATGACAGTTTTCTCTCAGTTGACCCTAGGGATGCTAAGGACAAATGCTCTGCCCAGTGACTAGACTTGGAGAAGGTTGAAAATGGTTGGGTATCTGACAGTCCAAAAAGACAAAAAAGAGAGGGGGTGGGGAGAGAGAGAGAGAGAGAGAGAGAGAGAGAGAGAGAGAGATGGAAATTTTGAGAAAGACTAGAAATAGAGGTTCATCATTGATACTCTGTGTGTGTGTGTGTGTGTGTGTGTGTGTGTGTGTGTGTGTGTGTGTGTGTCTGAATCTAAGAGGCCAATAAAAGGAAGGAACTCTGTGGCGGCCCTTAGCCACCTCTGAAATCTGACCTAATCCACTTAATTAACTTTGACTTCAGCACCTGCATTGGAATTTGCTCCATTGTTAGAGGGTTGAAGCATATAAATAACCATTCTTAACTCATGAGTCAACTTGTTTTGGAAAATCAGTTGGAGAACAGGTAGGAGAGATTTGACAGCTAGGATCCAGACTGAAAAAATTATTCCTCAGCTAAAAGAAAATGACTCCAAGTAAAACCTCCAACTTTCACTACAATCCAAATCCTTAAAATGTGTCATTTTCCTTGAACTAGGAATTTAAATTTCTCTCAAGTTCCTTTCAGATCCAACCTAGCTGAAGTGAAGTATGAGAACTACCAAGGGATAGAGATGGTTTGGTCTATAGTTACTGACCAAACACATTACTAACCTGTACCTGACCCACCCACCCCCACCCACTTACTCAACCTCTGGTTGGTGCCTCTCTCCAGTTTCCCCTTCCTCTCCCTTTTAAATTTGTGGCCTCCTCCCAACACAGGAGGCCTCTAGGACCATACAATGGTCTTGCTACCTTCCTCATACTATTGGGCTCAAATCCAGAAGACTCTCTTTTTCCATACTCCCACACCTTTTCTCTTGCCTTCCTGCCCCAACTAACGTCACCTAGGAGGGTCAGATCTCAGCCATTATTTTGTTTTTCTCATTTCCTCCTCTATTTCCAAATAGCTTTCTTTTCCACTAATCTACCCTAGTACAACTCAGTATTCATCCCTCCAGTCTGTCCTTATCAACTAGAGGTTCAGGAGTGGTGAAATTTGGAGAATGCAAAGCAACATCCACCAACCCCTGAGTAAAAACATTAGGAAAGGGATGACAAGGTGGGGTGAGGTGAGGGATGGTGGTGCAGATTCTTCTAATAGAATGTTCTGGGAAAAGTCAGGTCATAAGTTTATCACTAGTAATTAGACTGAACAGTTCAGAACAAGGGGTGGGGAGGAAAGACTGGAGACAGAGAAGTGGAAGAGAGAGGAATCTGGGTCTCTGAACCAGGTCCAAGAGAGTTCAAAGCTGCCCTCCTTTTCCTTCTAGTATCCCCTCCCTTCCTTTTCCCTCACTCAACCCCATTCTGGTGCCTGCAGCAAAGAGGAATGAAATGCTTTATCGATTAAACGATTATTCAGGCGATTTAACTAATAAAAGAGCTCATCGATCTCCTTGAAATTACATTATTTATAGACAGCTTGTCAGTACACGAGTACTCCAAAAGACTCGGATGCCAGGCACTCCAGCAGCCCTACCTGAAGCCCCAACTCCTCCACAGTAATCCACTACGGTGAGCTCCTGCCCTGCCTTCTATGCCCTTTTCTACAGTTCAAAAGACATTCTCTCCATTCCCCAAGCCCCAAACTCCTTCAGGGTTCCTGGTCTGCCTTTTCCTTTTTGAATGTGGAATCCTAAAGCCAAAATGTTTTTTTCCTGGTGACAGAAACTGCAATTTGGGTTTGGGGAATAAATGAGAAGGTGATGCCAGGATAAGAGACACTAGAGGTAGCTGGGGTGGGAGAAGAGGTATGGGATATAAGGAACTATTGAGTTAAGATAAGGATAGACCTCAATATACTTCGAAACCAGTACCCTTCTCTCCCCCTTCCCCCAAATCCTTCCCTCTCCACTTTAGATCTATGTGAATCAGACACAGTAGGCTGTAAGACTGACATTTGTAGATTTTGTACGACTAGGACGAAATCTTAGAACAGTAACTTTCCCCGCTCTTAAAACGTGTTGAATCATTCAGAGGCGAGGCTAGAGCTACTGTCTTATCTTCTTTTCTTTCCTCTATTCTCTGCTCTCCTTCCTCTTCCTCCTCCCTCTCTTCTCCCCGCCTCTTCCTCCCTTGCTCTCTGATCCCTCCTTCCTCTCTCTTCTTGGATCAGAAGATCCAGAACCATATAAAAGCTAGAGTTGTCTCTTAAAGGTTTCTGAGACTCTCATCACCACCCCTTTTTCTTTCTTTCTTTCTTTCTTTCTTTCTTTCTTTCTTTCTTCCTTCCTTCCTTTCTTTTTTCTTTTTCTTTCTTTCTTTCCCCCTCCTCCTGCTTCTTCTTCTTCCTCCTCTTCTTCCTCTTCCTCCCCCTTCTTCTTTATCCTTTTCCTCTTCCTCCTCCTCTTCCTTGTGTCTCCTTCCCTCCCTTTCCCTTCCCCCTTCCCTCTCTTCCTTTACCTTCAACCCTATATTCTACTCATCTCCAGTATTGTCAAGGGTGCTGCTCAGGTTGATCTCAACTGGCATATAGTTTATCCTCAAGGTTCCAGTGTTGCTCAGAGACCCTAATCAATAACTTATACCTTTTCTCTCCTCACTTCCTCAGGAAAACCCAATTCAACTTCTGTACATAGTGAGTTCACGGGTGTCTGGCAGTCACAGTTTGAATAGACAAGTCTGCCTAATACCTTTAAGGCGCCCCCCCCAGGCCCTGTGTGTTGACTTTCCCTTTGAAAATAGTTGCTTGAGCTAATCCCTTAGAGATCCAAAAGATACATCCCAGGCAAACAGTGACCAATTCAACCCAAACATCTTGGTAAAATAGAAGCACCTGGCTTTTTGAATCAACATTTGACTATTCCTAGGAACCTCCACTCCCAAAAAACACACACACAAACCAAAACCCCCCAAAATCATCACTACTATTTAGCTGAGGTTGGAATTTAGTCCTCTCCTTAACTTTTGGATTCTAGTTATGTAACTTTGCCTATTCAAACACATTTTAAGTATGCATACATACTTATGTTGTGGGATTTTTCACATATTTAATCTATAACATGTGTACACATAATATGAACACCCACATGTACACATTTTAGCAGAATACAGACACACTACATTATTTATAGGCAGAAGATAAATATACAAAGCACAAAAATCAAAATATTTATTCATGCATCTATATTCTATAGATTTTCATGCATAGACATATCTATATTAAATACAAATCACAAGATATACGCGCATATTTTAGCATGAATACACTACATAATATAGGTATACACATGTGTGCATATATATATTGTCTTTATATATCACTAATTTAGTATAGATACACGCATACAATGCATGTGAACACAAATAGCTTTCATATAGTCATCTTTTAGTATACATTCAAAAACAACTATAAATCGAGAGATCTGTCAGAATATTTAATGAATATTATGTTTGTTTCGTAAAACCTGTTTCATAATTATGCATTAGAACTCTGTATAAAAAAAAAAAAAAGAAACTCAGTCCTACCTGTTCTACCGGTCCTGGAAGTCGGGTAGTTTTTCTCTAATTCCATTCTGATTTTTCAGGACTTGGTGGAATGGACAGGGAAAAAAAGTTTCCACTTTTTTTAGGGTTTTTTTTTTTGTAAGGGGCTGCTTGCAGGTCGGAATAATTCAACTCTTCCGCTCCCCGTCGAGCTTTTGCAGCTGATCACTGAGCTGAAACTAAACGTTTTAGGTGGAAAAAAAAGCCTCCGAAGGAACCGTGAAATGATTAAGGAACTAAAGAGCTTCTCGCCATGTGAGATCATGTCCTGTTCTCTAAAACATCACAAGATGTCCCCAGACGCATCCAAAACCCAAGAAACTCTGACATCGTTTCTAGCAAGAATTAAAGTTTGTTTGCAACCAACTGCCTCAAAGTCTGACTTTAGATGTTTACAGAGCACTGTTTGGAAAGCCAGAGAAAAATGACTTTACAATATTGAAAAACAAACAATCTCACCACCACCACCACACATCTAAAGAGCTTTTATAGATTGGGGGTGGAGGGAGACGGTTGCAAAGGTGGAGGGGGGAGGGAAGGATTAATAAACTTTTCAACATAACCGACTCCTACAATCAACAGAAAAGGCGAGCTGACATAGCTGAGCATCGTTTTCACCCAGTACGATCTTCTATGGAATGTTATTTCCTATTTCTTCACTTTCTCTCTCTCGTGTGTATGTGTGTCTGTCTGTTTGTGTGTGTGTGTGTGTGTGTGTGTGTGTGTGTGAAGTCAATGGAAGCGGAGGAAGAAAAAAGGGTTTTAACCTTCCTGTAACTCTCTCTGTCTTATTATCCCAAGATGCCATGCATCGTTGTTTAAAACTAGAGATGTTTTTACTGCAACTCAATTGTAGTCCACTTTCTTATTTTAGGGAGACAACAGCTTTACAAAAACGATCGTTTGTGAGTAAAAAGTACCTAACCTCTGTAGTGAGCATTTTAATAAAAAAATAATAAATTCCTTTTAAAAGAGGGGAAGAGGATATTGAAAAATGGAGCTGAGAATTTATCATATGACCCTAAATTAATTTCAAAAAACAAACAAACGTCTGAGACAGAGTGTAGTCCCTTTGTGAATAACTCTTAGAGCACAAAAAATGCTACTGGACAAAAACCAAAAAAAAAAAAAAATCTCCCTCTTTCCCAGCCCCAAAAGTCATAGTATTAGCTAAAATAAAAATCTTCCCTCCCCCTAGGAAAATGTCCATGGTTCCCTTACTGTCTAAGTCTTCCCACTTCATTTGATAAAGACTTTCTCTTCAACATGATTTTGGTAATATAGAGGTTAGAATATTATATTCAAATACTATTTTACACATTTCCTTATAACTAGATCTTTGTTATATTTATTTTTACCCATAAACGTACTGACGTGTATAACTATGCATATGTGTTTATACAATAAGTACCTATGCAGGTAAGTATAATGGACTAAGGCTAGCTTTAAGGAAAAAAATCAAATGAAAATTTCAAAGTAATTGTTTAAAAATATTTTCCTTTAATCTCTTTAATTTTTTAGTAAATCTTATAAATTTTGAAATATTCAACCTGTCTAAAATGTACTTGTTTCTCAAGTCAGCTAAACTAACCCTTCCTAGCCATTAGAGTTGAACTTGGTATCAAAATAGTTTCATAATCTAGATCCTTATTTTTCTTGAATCCAATAAAGATTGATGCTTCATTGAATACAGTTTGAAAAAAATGAAAACTTTTCTCTAACAAATTTAGTGCATAAAAATAAGTGAAAGCAAGTATTGATTCAATGGTAAATGATACATTTATGCAAAATGTTTTCCTACTTATGCAGAGGAAAGGCATGTCCTAAAGCAGTGAGCTAAACTAAAAATCTGTCCTCAGAGTTATGGAATAAAAAGAGATCTAAAAAATAAGCAGTAAATTTGCTACCCTTTCCCTATATTCTTCAAACACCAAGGTTCATTGTGATATGATGGGAAATAATGATAAAAAGACACTTTCATGAAAAGCAATGTAACTTCTGAATTTATCTTAGTAAAAGTGACCAGATTTTTAAAAGCATTTCAGCCTAAATATTTACCATGACCATTCTCTCAGACGAGGAAAATTTTATTTCTCTCCCCTCCCCTCCTTTCTCTATGACACTTGAAATATGTTTCCAACAAAAAAGCTTGTTTTGGCAGCAAAGTATGTTTTGCCAAGGAATTATTTGTGGTGTGTGAAGGAGCTTTTTTTTTTTAAATTAAATAAAGATTATGCAAATCGTGCATCTTGGAGATTAGTATACATACCGCGCAGAAACGTTTGTATCAGTTCATTTTGACCCCAAATATGTGTAACAAGCCACCCTTTGGAGTTCTTGACTCTCTCCTGTATATAAATATACCCATTTAAGTGGAAACTACTTCCCCACATGGATTGTGCAAATGAAAGAAAAGCTTGAAAATTCTCCTCACTCTTCACAACAATCATTTCTGGGGCAACAGTCTTCAGAATTAATTAATGTTCAAAGAAGTAACCTGAACAATCTCTGTAGGATAGAAATTTAGGAGAAGGGGGGAGCATTTCATTTTAATTGTAGGTGAAACAATATTTTTACATGTGATTTGAAATGTTTGTAAATAACCATATCAAGTAACATCTTTAGTAATAATTTTCATACTTTATGGAATTTAAGTAATTGTAAAGGGACCTGTTTAAAATGAGAAGTTCACCAAGCTACCTAGTACGTATTTCTCTGAGAATTAATTTTTTTTGGTTTGGCTTTGTTTCTCACTTCCCTCCACTAATTCTTTTTTATTTCATTCTTTATATACTAATGGAAGACATAAAAACGTTTTACTGTCTTTCAGTAATTTCCAGGAGTGCCCCTCCTTCTTATCTTCGATTCAATTCCACCAAAGAATTTTATTTTGTTTTGTGTTTTTTTCCTTAGAACGTGGTGGTGTGGAAAAGAAATCCTGCAAAATGCAAACTATCCATTTTGTCCAGGTCTCAGAGAGATCTCGGAAATTTCTTCTTAACACTGAACTGAATGGGCGGTGGGGAAGATGGGAGAAATTATCATTTAGAAGGAATAAAAGCCTTTTTTAAAAAAAGAAAATTACATTTCAGCAGATTTGTTTTCAATTTTTTTTTTGTATTTATCGTGTTGTATGTTTGTTTTGTGGGGAGGGAGGGTCCTTTTTTGTTGTTTCTGTTTTTGGTAAGGGCACCTACTTTAATACAGCTGTGGTTCACAACCTGCATCTAGCTTCATCATCCCGGAAGTGACCAGAAGTGGGACCCACAGCCACCAGTGGCTAAAATCAGAAATATTGGATTTTTTACAAGAAAAAATAATCGATTTCCAAATAATGCAGTGAGGAATAGTAAAGCCTTGATTGATAGAGGAGTCCCCTTGTCGTTTGATGCTAACAACAGCATGTGTGAACAATACGAATACGATCTAAACTAGAACTTCTCTTAAAGGTATACATCTGTACAATGTTTACCATTAACTGTCTTGTTCTGTGCCAGCTAGTAGTTGTGGACGTGTCTTTTTGTCCATGATTCCTTCCCTCCTCCAGGATAACTAGCACATTTGTCTTTATCGGCCCCTTTTCCCCACCATGCAAAAGTATTTCTATTATAGAACCTTTCTTCTGGGATATACGAACAAAATAGTGCGTTACATTTTCATTGCAAATTTAACTTTGCAATTATTACCTATTTTCCCTATTTGGGGAAGGGGGGACCCACAACCGTTTCCCTGGTCGTTTCCCCAGCTATCTCTTTTCCGACCCTCGTCGACTTCGAATATGTTCATTGAAATTAAGTATTTGACTGGCAGAGGCAGGAAGGGGTGGAGTGGCTCACTGACAACCGGGGGACTTGGGGGGAGGGGGGAAGTCAGTTAGTGAAAAAGAAACAAAATAAAAGCCATAGTCAGAGCACCGGGATTTGACAGTATAAACTTTGAGTTTGGGTGCGGTTTTTTCCCCCTAAAAATGGGAAAATATGTTGAAAATATTTTTAAGTATAAAGTCTCCTAAAAATCCAATCTTTTATTTTCTCCTGAAGTTTAATTCCACCCATCCACCCTAAGTGAAAGAAGTAATAAAAAAAAATTGGATAGATTTCTTTTAAAAATACATTCATTCTTGAATGTGTATGTGTATACATTTTATGGTTCCGGTTTTTTAATCTCAACTTGACTGGAGTACTTATGATAGTTGGACTCAAGGAACTTAACCATAGTCGGTCCGGATTCAAAAAGCTACGGTAGTTCTAACACCTACTCCCAACCCCGTTTCCGTTAGGTTTCTTTGCTCCCCAGACCATCAGCATTCTCGACTGCAGCAAGGGCCTGGTTTGGATTGCTGCTGATTCTAGGAACCTCCCTTTAACTTTAGTGCCTTTGAATCTGGGGGGGGGGGGGGGGGGGGGGGGGGGGGGGGACTGTTGACATTTCAGAAAAGCTGTGACCTCCTCCCCCTCTTCTCTCTTTCCTTCCCCTCCCACTCACAAAATGCCTAAAGATGAGAAATAGAGTTCTAGGAGAACTTAGACACGCGTTTAAACAGACATCTGCACGCCAGCTTGCGGTATTCTGATCATCATCTTGCCTTTGGACTTGAAGCCTAGCAGAATTCCGCCCAACTTCTTCCCATCCCGGGCGTAAAGGCCACTGTCTTCCCAGAGAGGTGGTAAATCAGCTCCCTCTCGTCCTCCCCCACCGCTTCCCAATCCCTCTCCCTCCTTACACACACAGCCAGTAGCAGACACGCGCACTTTTGGGATCAGGACACTGCTTCTTGTCATTTGCCTGGAAGCCCAAAGTGGACCCGTGCGAGGGCCCAGCAGGAGGAAAAGCGGTACGAAAGGAAGCGGAGGGTCTGGGCGCGCTGGGGAGCCAAGAGCAGCCGGACGTGTGGCAAGAGTCCCTGGGGCTGCCCACCCCCTCCCGCACCCCTCCCCCCCCCCCCCCCCCCCGCAGCGGCAACGTGTGCTCTAAGGGGCACACACACACCAAGACTTCCCAGATACATTGAGGCAGCAGTTAGGACAGGTGGGGGAAGAGAGGAGGGGGTACAGAGGTGGAGGCCGGGAAAAGGGACCTCCCAGTTAAAAAGCTTCAACAGAAGGGAAAGAAAAGCTCCTCGGTGAGATTCATTCAGTTCTACTGTGCCCCCGGAACAAAAGGAAATCAAAAGCAGGAAGGGAAGGAATGCAGACATCTTCAGAAATGCTTCTAGCCAGGCTCGGATCACTGCGGAGGAGGGTGGCCGCACTTTGAAGTTTCAGCCGGAAGAAAAAAAAAAGGGGAACCCCCTCCTCCTCCTCCTCCTCCTTGTCCTCTCCCCCTCCTCCCACACACAGAACCCTCCCTCCTGCACCTCTAGCTGAGAGGACAGTCACGCCCCCAAACGTGCCGGTTTCCTCGGCTGTCCTCTTGGCCTCAAGGTAACCCCGGACTCCAGACCTGGGCTGGGGTCCTGCAGAGGACTTGGCCTACTGAACAGGCAGAGGATTCCCCTTCCGCCTCTTTTCGTGGTTTCCCAGTCCCGCTAGTCCCAGCAGCCACGTTGGCGGCCAGAAAGTTGAAACAAGGGCAAAAGCTGTCCGAGGTCTGGGTTGACCGAAGTGTAAGATTACTGCTTTCTAGGTCAGTTTTGCCACCTTGAGCAAGTTCCGCCGCTCTTTGGGTCTCAGGGTTTTCCTATGTAAAATAAGGGGGTTGGACTAAAACGATCCCTAAGGTCCTTTCCATAGTTCTGTGAACTGCTGGCCCTGCAGATCCTAGCTCCGAGACATGTTTTCCCTTCTGTCGAGGAAGGGAAGCTTATAGGGTTCGCCTTTCACTCCCTTCCAGTCTTCCCCACCCCCACCCACCGCAAACACACACACACACACTCACACACACACACGCGCGGCGCGTCTATGTGGGAGAAGAGGCCGAGGGAAGAGGAGAAGGGGATGAGGGTGTCGGGATGGAGATGATAATGAACTTCTCTTATCTCTCTCCCATTCCTGCCTCAGCCCCACTCCCAGATCCTGGAGGTAGAAGAGGGTGCCTCGAAAATGTGTAGCACCTTCTTACGGGAGAATCGCTCTGGGAGGGCCTCGGTCTCTTTCTCCCCTTTGAAGAGGACCATGCTAACCTCACTGACTGGGGGCCCCGAAGCCGTGGTCCTGATGTCTATCCCGAGTCCTTTATTCACTTAGCATGCCGGTCCAGCAAGAGCTAGGGAGTTGGGGTACGGAGCTATTAACAACGGCCTTCAGTCTCCTTGACCCAGGCCCAAGTTTCGTCACCAAAAATCCTCCCCAGTCAGGATGCAAGAGAGTGATTTAATTCGTCGGAGAGCTACAGCAGGCCCAGGGGGAAGTCAATATCCAGTGCTCCCCTAGTCATACCTAGCCACTGCCCAGGACGTCGCCTCAGAAGAAGGCGGGATTCGGAATTTAAGGCCGAGATTAACAGGGCTTCTGTACTCAAGAGTCAGGGACAGATTCCCCGCCCGGCTTTGACCGCGGGATTGATGCCTGGGCCGACTCCACTCCCTGGCTTCCTTCTTACCCTTCAGCTTCTCCCGGCACAGAGGCCTGGGAATAGCGAGTTTAGGAGGTTGAGTTGGAAGGGCTACTTTCGGGAAGCTGATTCAAAGGCATAGCCACTTTGCCCGAAATAATCGCACGCTGCCGGGGGCCAATTTACCAGTGATTTAGCTCTGCCAATCAATCAATCAATCGGCCAATCGGAAAACCTACCCCCCGCAACTCCCAGGCTGACTGCTAAGCTTGATGTGACCTCGCGCTCCAGGAAGGCGCAGTCCCTAATCAACACTTTCGAGTAGAGAGGATTCCCTAGGCCGGGGAAGGTACAGCACTGTATGAAAATGAACATTTTGTCATTTTTCTCCAAATCACATTTACGGGCCTCTAATAGAAACCAAAGAACTCGTACCAGTGGCAAACCGAGAGAAAGGGAGGGACGCTTGCATGCAGTGTCCCAGCTAATAATACATTCCAGAGACATGCCTACATCTTTTATTCTAAGTGTTTTAAATGGTTGAAAGCAAAGACTTCTAAAAATCGCAGCACGTGCTTGTAACGCATTGTGGAGAAATGTTAAAAGTAAGATTAAAACACCCACAGTGTTGCATTTTGGTGACCCTTGTGACAAAATCTAGCTTTTTCTTTATTTGTTTGGAGGTTGTCACTTAAGACGTTACAGAGAAAATGTAAGTGACCAAAAATCTAGTTTGTTTGGACTAATTAATTGCAATTCAAATCCAATAAGTTAGTTAACTTTTGATTATGACATACATTTATAGATGTAGAAACTACGTCTCCTCATAAGGGCAGGAATAGACCTTACTTGTGTGCCTCTCTTTGCTGTTTTTATAGAACATGTATCCCTGTGAAGTTAAATATGTAATCTACATTTTTTAAAAAACGTTCTTTTAATTGTAGTTAATTTTTCCAAAAGCTATAATTTATGACTTTAAAAGCTTCTACGAACTTTAATTTAATTGTAAAATAAGGACTCACAAATTTTTGTTATGCTTAATTTTTGACTTAATTATTCTATAATTTGTATTATAGAAAGATATCTTGAATCTGTTCTATTTCCAGTAACACTCGTAAGTGGAAACTTTCTTTTCTTTCTGGATGTTATGTGTACTTTAAAACATAAACCACCATAAGAGATTGTTTCAACATAATAAAATCGAAGATAATGTGCTTCTATGAACTCCTGGAACGTAAAAATGAATAAATTCCCAAGGGATTTTAAAATCCAAGTCAAGTAAAATAATTCATATGGTTTTAGACACATATTAAAATAATACTATGGCAAGGTAAAATGATGCAATTAATTAGGCCATATTTTCAACTATTTCTTAAGAAATATTTCTATAATAACTAAAATATGTAATATCCTCAATGAATATGCATCACAGGAAACATAAGGTCCCATCCAACAAACTTAGGATATAAATCAAGAAAATGTCAAATTTTGCTTTTGCATTCAACTTAGCCCCAGGCTACTTATTTTATCTTATTTATTTTATTTTACTTTTTTCCTTTGAAGAGAAAGCCAGGGGAAGAGAGAGAGAATAGGCTGAACTGGATCAGTTCTAAATGTGCTTAAATAGTTGTTTTAATGGTTCTTAAAATCAGCTAGTAAGCAACTATTTTTAGTAGATTGCACATTATCATTAGCCAAATTTTCAACTTATTGACCATTCAAGTGAGAAGTAAATTAAAAAAATTTCCCTTAGTCTAAGGATATGAATGCTATCAGTCTCAGAGACGAAACTAAATTCTTAGTCATTTCTTGAATTGCTAACAGGCAGAATGCCAAAAGAAAAATAATACTTTACAAAATTGCCTTTTCACTACATATTGTCATCCTATTGATTTATGCTATTTTATAAAATAAAACCCCATCCATAAAACTATCCTCCTGTAAAAACTTTAAGTTAGTATTTGAAGGTCATCTATGTAGAAAAATAATATGCTTAAAAGAGTTTTTAAAAATCTCAAATATTTCTAATGAAAAATAATAGCCATTTCCTCCCTTTTCTAATGAGTATTCACCAGCAACAAAACAAAACACTAAAATAAAAGGAAATCCCAATAACTGCCCAATGGACTTTTGATAATCTAAAAAAAGTATTTTAAAATGATTAATCATTAAGAAATAAGTGATTTTAAAATGTGGTATTTTTCTTCATGAAATTTCCTATAAAGAAAGCAAGAAATTTGTACTCAAGTGTTCAAAATATTTTGTCTCTCTCTCTCTCTCTCTCTCTCTCTCTCTCTCTCTCTATATATATATATATATATATATATATATATATATGTTAACTTTATATACAGTAAATGTCACTATATGTGAATGAGTATAAATAAAACTCTTCTTATTTAATATCATTGAGGCTTAAGACAAATATAAGTATGAAAATATATCTTAAGAAATTGGGAGTAGAGATGGGATGGAGATGATCTTTTGGCATTTTGGTAGAGTCATTGGTAATTGATGTCTCATGTAATTTGTTCTTCTATACATCACATGAGATTGGGTAAAGGTAATAATTTTAAAGTTCAAGCTAATGTAAAAATACTTACAGATTGCATAAAAAAACATTTCCCTGAATCTTACTCATGGCAAAGAGTTAGCTTAAAGCTGCCCTGACCTTTTGTCTTTTGACCTCTGATGCATGAAATTAGGTGGCAAAAGAAAATGTGAAGAAAAGGCTTTGTATTAAAAAAAAAAAACGAAAAACACAAATACCTGACCATACTCATTGCAGCAGATCATAGACGTATAACTGAGAATGATTTGTTTGTAAGATCTCTTGTCTACTAGGCATTTGGTTTAGGATTTTTATTTATTTGGAGAAAACCTTTGTTTATTAGGTGGATTAAACCTTTTAATTAAGAAGGGACTTATACATTGTTCTTAGTTACTTCTTTGATTACACCATCATCTTAAAACATTCAATTAAGGCATATTTCTTTTAAAAGCCTAAGTAGTGAATTTTGGGGGAGTTATAAATGATAATATTAGTTCTAAACATTCTTGTTTTCTGTATGCATTGTTTTCACAATCTAGAAAGGATGTCAGGAAATCACTTAACCCCATCTACTTGTCTTTACTTAGGAACATATCCAGACAGAAAATCTAGTCTAATTGTAAAGACTTTTCGAGAAGAGAATGATTTTCCCGCCTACTACCTTATCCCCATTTTAGGAACATTTTCCTAATGTCTGTTATTCACTATTTTAGGCTTCAGCTTAAGCCTAGTTTTACTTGTTTTGCCCTTACAGGAGAAAGAAAACAGTTGTTCACCATTTTCAGTAGATTTTGCAGTGTGACTCAGTTCTATCACTCTGTATAGAGATGGCATAAATGCATACTGAGATGCAACATTTATAGAAGGTAAATCTCTCTTATTTCACAGACCTGAAAGAAAATATTGTAGAGCACTGGAGTGCAATAGTTATGCATTCCCATTCCCTACAAAAATGCTCTAGATTTCTGAAATTGCCAGTCCTACTCTAAATAATTTGGTTTCTCTACACTCTAGCACAGCAGCATTTGAAAGCTGCTGTGTATCCCATCAAAACACCAGTACAGAGGGGAGACTATGAGATGGAAGCTCTTTTCCTTTCTACACTCAGGATGATGCATTGCTAATGCCTCCCTAGGATTGAAAAACAGAAATAGACCCCACCCACTACAAATTCATGCTGTTCAACTTCAATCTGGTCTTCACTATCCCTTAGCAACCCAATTATTTATCTTTCATTGACTCCCTAGCAGTCTTTTCACAGTAGCTGTTCCAGAGTTTCTCCTCTCCACTCAAGCCCCTAGTTTTATCCTCATCTCCTTAACGATCATTTCCTATTTCACTCTCAGCCAACTAAGAAGATTTACCTTCTACAGTACACAAATTCTATCATCTAACTGAATCTTTCACCCCCAGGAGTTCTATTTCTACATTTATCTTCTTATTCCTCTTTTCAGTAACAGAAGAAGCTTCCCTCCTCAATAAAGCATACCCTTTCCCCTGTGTTCTTACTCCATTCCCTGCTTTTGAAAATGTGCTTTCTTAACTGCCTTCTTCAACATTTTTAATCTTTCTTTTCCACAGGCCCTTTCTCTTAAAATATTAATTCATTTATAATGGGGAGCCATACTGTGTTGCGGTTCCATTTGGAGAAAAGGAAGTATATTCTAAACTTGAGTCCTTCCCCTCATGATATAGAAAAGACTACTCACAAAAGACAAATCGCAATCTAAAAATAAAGCATTTAATTAAATCATACTAACAAAACATGGCAAGAATTTCCTGCAATTAAATCAACCTCACAAATCTCAGAAAGGAAAAATGGAGAAGTGAGAGAAACATAGAAACTGGAGAGAACACAGTTTTGGATTGTACAGCTCTTTGGTACATCATTGCCTGCTCAGTTATCTCTGGATAAGACTTCACCTCAGCTTAGCACCCCCCCCCCCAATCAATTGCAAGAAGTTCTGCCTCTTCAGCTTTAGTTCCTTCACGAATGAATATTCACCACTCACCACTCCAATGAAGCAAATTTGTCAACTGGTTATGCTTATTTTTCTTCTTTCTGCTTCAAGTAAGCATTTAGACCTCTCTGTCTCAAAGCGTTTTGAATGTGCGATTGAAGTATGGAGAGGGAAGGGGTGGGGTGAGGTGGTGGTGGAAGAGGGGGGAGATATAAGCAGTGACTCCTCTGTTGGTATTTCTGTCATAAGAGTTAAGCCCTTGGGGGTGGCTAGGTGGCACAGTGGATAGAGCACCGGCCCTAGAGTCAGGAGTACCTGAGTTCAAATTCCACCTCAGACACTTAATTACCTAGCTATGTGGCCTTGGGCAAGCCACTTAACCCTATTACCTTGCAAAAAAACTTAAAAAAAAAGTTAAGCCCTTGTCCTGCTTATCTATTCAACAAACATTCATTCAACTCCTATTAAGGCATGGAGGTAAGGAAGTTTAGGGTGTGCTTGCATGAGTTTTTCATCTCTTAAGGAAACATTTGTTTAACTCCATTACTACCTCAACCAACTACCACTCGTCTCTCCCTCTTCACTTCCAAATCTCCTGGACAGGTGGAATACATCCATTGTTTCCGCTGATTTGTGATGATAATCTCCTAAACCTAGAAGATTCTTAAATCTCAGAGATTCTTTGGATGTGACCATTTAAGGAGCGCTTTCCACCCACTAGATCAATGCTCACTCCTCCTGAGATCTTATATGATGTATATATTTAAGAGACTGACAAATTGGCATTTGTCAATCAACAGTTTCAGATGAACCTTTTCTAAGCAATCTAACATCATATTTCAATATTAAACTGTATGTGAGGGAGGGAAGTAGAAGAAATATTTATTCTTCTTTATCCAGTTCAGAAAAGAGTAAGAACAAAGAATGCCATCTCCTCCTATCCCTTCTTTCAAATTTCTATACTCTTCTTCCTACTGGCCCAATTTATATAAAATGCTAGGTTTCTCCCTTTATTCCTATTTTTTCCTTAGTGCTTTCTTTTTTTTGCCTCATTTTCTCCCTTTGCTTAAGAGCTACAAATCAAAACAAAAATGCCAAGACTCTGTTTGTCTTATTTAATTTATTAATGTCTTAACCCTCAAATGCATTAGAATTCTGAAAGAACATTTCTCTCTTCTCTCCCTATTAAAATATGAGTCCTTCATTTAGTCATTTACAATTCCTCAAATATATTTACCTTTTTAGGTTTCTCTTTACTCTTCTTTTTGCATTTCAAATTTTCTGCTCAGTTCTGATTTTTCATCAGCTGCTTAAACATTCTCTGATCTATTTTTGAGTATTTTTTTCCCTCAAGAAGGATAATATTCAGCATGGTAGGGTGTAATTCTTGGTTATACACACTTTGTAAGTATTTTACCCTTTGGAATATCTTATTCCAAGATTTTCTATTCCTTATGTTGATTCTTACCAAGTCTTGTGAGATCTTGACTGTAGTTCCTTGAGAACTCTTTCTTTTAAGATTCTTGCAATTTTTAATACTCATTTTCATTTTATGCTATTATACAGCATATGATAATATATTTAATACAACTGTTTAAAAATACAAGTGATAATTGCTTTAAATTCTTTGTAGTTAACAGTTTTTCAATAAATACTCACCATTCATTCAAAAATTTAAAAAACCATAACATAAATAGTAACCCCACTCCATTAAGGCAACAAACGTTTTTTTCCTTTAACTTAGAAACTCTGTACATTGCCTATGATATTCCTGAGTATTTCCATCTTGTTTCTTTCAGGACTTAATCTGAATTTTTTCTATTTTCACTTTGAACTCTGATTCTCATATATCTGGGCAATTTTCTTGGAATATAGTATCTGTTTTGTTTTGGTTTGTTTTGTCATGATTTTCAGGGAATCTGATTCTTAAACTTTTTTCTTAACCTATTTTCCAGCTAGGTTTTTGATAGTAGATATCTTTGCATTTTCTTGTATATAATTCAATATTTTGACTTTGTTCTAATTTTTAAAAATCACATTATGAGTCATTGAGTTCCATTCTACTTTGAAGGAGTCTACATCTTGGGTCCCTAAGGACAGCTAGATGGTACAGTTATTAAGGTGCCAGGCTTGAAGTCAAGAAGACCAATCTTAGACACTTAATAGCTTTGTCATTTTGGACAAGCCACATCCCTTTTTGTCTCAATTTCTTTATTTGTAAAATAAGTCAATCACACCAATATCTTTGTCAAGAAAACTCCAAAAGAGGTCATGCAGAATGACACAAAATAACTAAACAACAACATAAGAAATGAAGGGGACCGACTGCTTCCTTATTGAGTGAAATATAGTTCTGTGCCCAATCATATGTAGGTTTTTTGTTTATGCATTCCTTGCTCCAGTTTACATTAAAATGATGCTCAAGTAGGGATGGGCTGGTAAATGTTTAACAACCAACTTTCTGAGAAGAAAAAAAGTTTCCATGACAAATCTCAAAGTTTTATTTTCATTATGGACATTTTCTAGAAGTGTAAGTGCTCACACTGAGCAATTAACAATCATCTCTCAAGAACTCTCTGTATATATACCTTTATTTATTTATTTTTCCAACCTCATGCAAAAAAGGGAGGAGGGAACCATGAGAGTGAAAAAAAGACAAAGCATAAAACAAATTTTAAAAATGTAAAATAGTATATTTTGGTCTTCATTCAGATGCCATAGTTCTCTCTCCAGACATAGATGTTATTTTTCATTTCAAGTTCTTGGGAATTATCTTTGATCATTTCACTACTGAAGAGAGCTAAGTCTATCATAATTGATCATCACACAGTGCTGCAATTAATGTATCCAATGTTCTCTTGGTTCAAGAATCAGTTTGAACTGGCTTCAGCACAATCCCTAAGCTCAGTTGCCATCTATTCCATTCACCCCTTCCTACCTGATCTCCTGATTATATGAGAATTTTTCCCCTTCTGTCCTCTTCTTTTCTGCCCCCCTCCCCAGAGTTATAGTGTTCCTTTTCCCCTACCATTCAATTCTTCTTTTAAAATGATCAAAACATAATAGAACTGTTTTTTCTCCAAGACCTACAAAGGAAGATTCTATCCGCATCTACAAATGCTAACTATACAAAAGTATATAATAGATTCAGTTTCATGTACAATCCACTTTTAAAAAATTCTACTTTGTTATGGAAATACTTGCTTTATTTTTTAAGTTCATACTAAAAAAATTCATAATTTTCTTCTGTCATCAATTTAAATTAAACTCCCTCATGGCCCTTTATAATGCTTTAGAGGATGCACATATCAATTCTTTTTTAAAAAAATATTTTCATTTATTTAAGACAATGGGATTAAGTGACTCACCCAGGATCAAAAAGCTAGGCAATTATTACATGTCTGAGGCCAGATTTGAACTCAGGTACTCCTGACTCCAGGACAGGTGCTCTAGCCACTGTGCCACCTAGCTACCCTTACACATATCATTTCTATATTAGATGAAACAGTTTATCTAGTGATTGCCCATTCATATTTACTATTTTTTGTTTCTCTTGACTCCTATGATTACATTTCAAAGTTTCATCACAACTTAGTCATTTAATCAGAAATGCTTGGAAACTCTCTATTTCATTAAAAATTCACTTCCCTCCACCTCAGTTTTGTTGAGTAAGTTATTCTTGGCTCTAGATCTTGATTCTTTACCTTCTGAAATATTCATTCTAAGCTCTCAATGCTTTTATGGTAGTGGTTTCCAAATTGTATGTATCTTGATATATTTGAAACTTACTTGAATTCTTTCTTTGTAAGATTTTTTTACCTTGATCTGAAAGCTCTGAGATTTTGCTAAAATATTTTTGGGAGTTTTTAATTGGTT